>NC_136067.1:258617113-258847113 GCF_964261635.1 Lissotriton helveticus
AGATTTAAAGGGGAATGACTGGCAACAAATTGCAGTCAACTTACTGCAAAACATTTCGGAAAAAACAAACGAACTCTTCAGGAGCAGAGCTACTGTAGGCAGTATTACATGTCAGCGTTCCTATTGGTGGCTTAAGGTGCTGCGCTAGATTGATTTCGAGGAAGAATCTTTCATCCAGTTTCGTTGGCCCTCGCACCCTAATCACAACCCTTGTTGCAGGAATCATGCATAGTCGCTGAACAGAGGCGGGCACAAATCATACATACATCGGTTAAAATGATAAAATATTTACTGAAAGTTAAGGGAGCAATTTTTAGATACGCAAGTGATTGTGCTCCATGCGTTATTACGTTTTATCCTAGCATTGGGTATGAAACATTTACAATATTTACAAAAAACATGAAATACCCAAGTACATGTATGCATATGCAAAGTTTCCATGTATCCTCCTACTGTCCTATACTGGCTCCGTACGAAAGAGAAGTGGACACCCTTGCGCTCCCAACGGAACATTGTTCGCTCATCTGCCACAAAAAACACAAGCCTTCCAAAAGTGTAAACCAAAATAATCCTCCCTATTGCCCAAGTATCTATAAAAAAATCCTGAACTTGGTGATAAAATTATGAGCGTTCACAAACCTACATTCTAAAACTTTGATTATCCATGAAAATACAGCCATGCGTAACGTGCTGTGTTTACACAAACTAATGCATTGAAAACAATAGCTTAAGACTCTTATGCAAACAAAAACTCCAGTTTGTACGAATGGTTATTAAGAGGAGTCTTATTTCTTGAGTTGGGGCGATGATGGTGCGATTTCAGGGAGTGATCTTGTACATCAGTGTATGAAAAAAATGTGCGTCTAAACAAAACAAGTCAGGTCCCGGGCCGTGCTGTGATTGGCTGACGTCACGGGGGTGTCCCGGGCCGGCAGCCAATCACAGCGCGGCACGGGAAATGACGTCACTGGGGTGTCCCGGGCCTGCAGCCAATCACAGCGCGGCCCGGGACACACGGCAACAAGGGACGGGGCTTAAAAAAAGACCCAGAAACGCCCCCGAATCGCGTTTTCTCTGGAAAACGTGATTGACGGCCAATCTCTTCCAATGGCTAGCCTCCATTTATGGAGCTAGCCAATGGAAGAAGGGGCGGTTTCAAGTCCCCAATATAGAGATAACATTAGATTTCGCCTGGGCGGAGCAACTGCTACGCAGTTGCAACGCCAGGACGAAACCTAAAAAGGGTATCAGGGTAGGAATACCCTGACCCCCTAACTGTGGTCCTAGGGTTCCCCTGTTATTCAGACAGGGCCCAAGAACACATTTATGAAACCACATTTGCCGCTGAAACACAATAGAGCTGCGAATCCGCAACCAAAAATACAAATACTACAACGCGAGCTCCTGCACTTGTTTTAAATAGGGACAGGTCACTGCAGCATTTTTTGGGAAGAGGAGGGGGAGGAGGAATCATGGGGCCACCCTTCTAAGGCTAATTGAGTCCGGGGACACCACCTCCCCTGGGCTTAATTGATTAACCGCTTCCGCGCTACCGCGAATTCCCGCCGTGCGCTGAAATTTGAAAAATGGCTTGATTGTGACAAAGCCAGCTCGTCATGCGCGCAGCGCAGGTAACGCCCATGACGAGCTGGCTTTGTCACCCGCGCTGAAGGGGTTAAAAAGGAAAGGGGTTCACAAGGTCCTCCTCCATGGGCTCTATAAGCCGCGGGGACCACCATCTCCCCGGGGCTATTAAAACATTGATAGTGGGACCATGCGGACCTCCTAGCCCCTGGGGAACACCACCTCCCCGGTCCTAAAAACACCTAATAGGGGGCCACATGGAACCCCCCCCGGCCCCAGGCACCACCATCTCTCGGGGGCCAAATATTTTTTTATAAACAATTGGAAAAGGGCCACGCAGCCCCCATTCTGGAAACATAGGGTCCTGGGGACCACCACCTCCTTGGGTCTGGCCCTGAAAGGTAAAGGAGGGGGCCACACGGCCCCCTCCAGGAGACATACATGACCCTGGGGACCGCCACCCTCCAGGGCTGGCTCCTGCTATGTACCAAGATGCCCACCCCCCCGGGACATACCAGTTTGGTTTTATTTGGTGGGAGCTGTGACAGCTCCCACAAAGCGAAAGCAAACACTCCGGTTCCAGCGGACAGGAGCTATCAAACTGCTCCCACCTGTTGAAAGCAGAGGTTTCATCTCTTTGCCTACCCCGCAGACATGCGGGCAGGCAAAGAGGTGAAAGTATTGCTCCTGCACACTGTTTGCAGCATTTCCAGCAGTTCCCTGCCTGCAGCAGCAATGTCGGCTCCCGCGGGAGGCGGAGACTGGCTGGGACCGCGGGGGCATTGATGCTCCCCTCGCACGCAGTGGGTGAAAGACTGGAAAGAGGAAGTATAAAAGGTCAGAAAGAGGCAGAATAAAGGTACAAAATGAGCAAAAAGAGGCAGAATAAGAGTCAGAAAGAAGCAGAATAAAGGTCAGAAACGAGCAGCAAGATGCAGAAAAGTCAGAAAAGAGCAAAAAAGGGAGATTAGAGGTCAGAAACGAGGAGCCAGAGGCAGTATAGAGGTCAGAATTGAGCAGAAAGAGGCAGAATAAAAGGTCAGAAACCAGCAGAAAGAGGCAATAGAGAGGTGGGAATTGAGCAGCAAGAGGCAGAATAAAGGTAAGAAATTGGCAAAAAAGAGGCAGAATAAAGGTCAGAAAAGAGCAGAAAGAGGCAAAATAGAGGTCAGCAGCACGTAAAAAGAGAAAATAAAGTTGAGAAAAAAGAGAGGTTGGAATCTAGCAGCAAGAGAAAATAAAGGTCAGAAATAAGAAAAAAAGAAGCAAAATAAAGGTTAGAAACTTGCAGAAAGAGCAAAAAACAGGTCAGGAGTGAGCAATAAGAAGCAAAATGATGGGTGGAATGAGCAGAAAGAGGCAAAATAGAGGTCAGAAATGCTGATTTGATATTGTGTGATGAATTATGAACTGCCAGGTGTGGCGCTCAAAAGACACGGCTGTGTGTGAGATTAGCAAAAGTTTTCATGTTTTATGTGTACCGGGATGGAGTACACACAATAGAGCGCACACCAAGAAAATAAACAACTTTGTCGACCATGCTCTTTTAAAAACTGAGTGCAATATCAGGAGCTTTGTACAAGTCTACGCTGAATAGGGCACGTTCCAACCCAAAACCCATACCCAACCCAACACTTAAAAAATTCCTATTACTTACCTTATAATGCATTGTAAGACATGCATTGTAGTGACATGCGTTGTAATGATATGCAATGTAAAGGCTGTTGCGTTGTAACAGCCGTGTTGTAAAGGTAGTGGGTTGTAATGACTGCGTTGTAATGGATGTTTCCTGTCTACGTTTCCAGTGAAAAGGCCCAAAAGGCTATTCCATAGGTAAGCACTGGGATACAATGCAAAGTTTAATAAATATTAGCTCCTCCTACGAAACAGCTATATAAATGTGTCAAGGACTCTTTTAAATACTTAAAAAAAATAAAGTTACCTTTTTCCTGCCCAAAGCTTCTTAGGTCTGCCCTTCAGTGCCTTCCAACTGCCTGGCAACTGTTGGCTCTCCTGTGGCGAGGTGTGAACTGCTCCTATGAGCAAACAATAGGCTGACCTGAATTGATAAAGATGATCCATTTGTACCTGACCGAATATGCAGGTGAGGCTGAGAGGATCCTCTTTTATTTTAATGTATCAAGTCTTGCTGGAGTGTCACATCCTGCCTGACTGGTTTGCTGGGGAGTTTCATATGACACTAGGGGCTCTCTTTAAAGAGGCCTCCCCTGTCACAGGCAAATGTTAGCCGACACTTGGGCAGGTCTTCTTCTTTTTTCCTGCCAGCCAGTTAGTGTCAAAAGCTAGTCTTTTTGGCAATGCTTGGAAAGTCTTTTCCGTTCGTTAGGAACAGCCTACTATCGAATTAGGCAGCAGGAAGGGGAAAAAAGATGTCAACCAGAAACAAAAACTTTCCCGCAGTCAGGCCAAGAAACAAAGCGAAGAGCAGGAAAATAAGAAGAAGCTGGAGAAGACGTAGAATCCCTTATATAGTGCAAAGAAACAGGAAGTGTCAATTCAGCAGGTGGCTCAACCATCTTGGATTGGTAAATAGGATTAAAGAAATAAAAATCATATAAAACAACAATGGTACTTATCAGTAATTTAAGGAACAGCAAAATAAGGGATATATACATTAATATTTTTGTTGAGGGTACTGTAGTTATCCCACATGTGGCCTTATCAGTGAACCAACTTGCTAGATAATTTCCTGAAATATCTTTCGTGGCTCAAACAAGTTAACACACATCACTGACAGGCAAGATGGCCCCGCTCTAGGATGCCAGAGCGTCCTGTATCAAAAGCCACCGCTGCGCGGAGGGAGGTGGCAATCAGGAGAAGCCATGCCGGAGCGTGTGGAATACAGGTCATATGGGGTGAGGTAAGGGGAAACCCCTACAGTTAGGACCCAATCACAGTGGGTTTCTCTTTGACATTACGGAGTCACAGCCTGTTTGACAGGTTTGCTGGGTTCATATATAACAGTTTGGGCACACTTTAAAGGAGTGTATCCTCTGTCTAATTGCTGAAAGCTCAGCTTTGAGTTTACTAGATTTCCGTTACTGAATTTGTGGGGCGCACAGGGACACCCTAAAACTGGATTTTAGTGTTAAATGCGGGAGGACATTTTTTTACATCATATTGTTTTTATTTTATTTTTAAGCACGCTTGTTTGAATTAGCACAATACTGCATTGTGACACGCCTTCTACCATCCTGCGGTCAACATGAATATTCAGGTATAATAACTTCCATGCGCTTTCTGTTTTAATTTAACGTCATATTCTTGCATGGTATTGTTTTCGAACACATGTGATTTCCAAAAATCGAAGCAACATGCATTTTTGTACATAATTTTCACCATATCAGATCGGATCAGTACTTTTAACGATTCGGGCACACACATTATTTGTTGAATGGTAACATCTAAATAGGCTGGTTCACCAGGAGCATGGATGTTTGAGTATCACTTAAGGTCATGTTTTGTAGCAAACGATGTAGACTGGCACAATTGTTTTTCTTTCTGGCACTGTTTAATTTGTACTCTCTCAGGGAAGCACAGCAATTGTGTGTTTGAGCTGCACGTTCAGTAGCATCGTCAGGATTTAACAGCACAGACATTGACCACATATGATGAAGAGGGATATTATTGTGATTTTGAATTGTACGGTCCTATGGACATATTTCGAGCAGCATCACGTCTGGATTTTGAAGACTTATACATTCAAGTTATCGTTAAGGAAACAAATTTGAAGACTTTGAAAATACATGTTTTTTTAAAAATTGGAAACAGTTTATTCGGTCTATGCTTTGAAGCTGTGGGCCTTATGGGAGTGCATTTAGGGCCTGGTTAACCAGTTGGTCACTAGCAATTGATTTCAAGATGCCAGAATTACCAATGCACTCTCTACACACACACACACACACACACACACACACTACACACACACACACACACACACACACACACACATCCCAGAGCCCAGGTTCTGAGTTGCTGAAGACTTTGGCCATCTTGAAAATGCCCAAAGTGGGTAGAGTTAACACAGAGAACCTTTACCTCATTGTTTAGGGCGTCCCCATGGGCCATTCCCACCCACTACCTTGTGTCAGGCATAAATGTGGCATAAAATAGGAGCAATCTTGTACATTCTTGTGTGCACACACAAAACAAGCATTTGCAATGCATTAGGTCTCGCATTACTGAAAGTTGGAGTCATTGTTGTTGCAAAGTATAATGTTTGTTAGTTTTTGTTAAAAAATAACCCAGCAGTAGCTTAAGTAATGAAATAAAATCCACGAAGCAAGAAAGGGTGCAGTGCAAGCCACAGGCTGTTACTAGGTGTCCTCAGAGTTGTAAAGGGACCTCTATTAGCCTAATAAGGTACTGCACCCTTACTTTTGCTACTGTGGGGATATTTAACAAAAAATGCAATCGGTCTTGCATAAGTTTGAGTTAGAGCTATTTGTATTGTAAATGGCAGTGTCTTTTGCCTATGTGTTATGGGGTGTATGTATGTGCGGTGCAGTGGAAATATGTGGGTTGTATTGGATTAGTTAGTTGTATAATTGTGTGGTGTGGAATTGTGTGGTGTGGAGTGGATTTGATAGTGGAATTATGTGGATAGTAATTATGCGGTATTGAGAGTACTGGAATTATGTGGGAGTGGGATTTTGTGTTTTGGAGAGTAATTCTGTGGAATGGTATTTTGTGTTTTGGAGTGGTATGTAGTGGAGTTTAATTATGTGGTGCACTGTTGAATTTTGACTTTGGCATTATTTAGAGAACTAGAGCAAAAATCGGAAGGCTGCTGTTGTAATAAACAGGTGGAGACGGATCACCCGACCCCACACTGATCCCCACAAGGAAGAGACTCTTAACTCTAATAGGACCACAATTTAGATCGTGCCAATCGAGAAATTAGAAAGTATTGGCATTCAAGTAGGACTTTAACCAAATGAAATGACATTGGGTGAATATTTGGAGAAATATGTTTTTTGTCGTTAATTTGAATATTCAATTATTTGTATAGATTTGTATTCACGTTGCCAATTGTAAATATTATATGGTGTATATATTCATGTGCAAAACATTAAGACACGGAATGTAAACAAATTCATGTGTATGGATTGTAAACATATCTAACCAAAACTGTATATAAACAAACAAAAAATAAGAGAAAAGTAGAGTCAATAAATGGGACTTCTGCTATAAAAACATTAGTGTATAATTTATGGTGACGGGGCATACTCCTTGTTAGACTATTTGATTATGATTCTGGTCCCTGTTTACCTAAACTGAATCACTCCCCTCAATTTGATATCTGTTGAATTTTGAAGCATGTGGAATTGTGTGGTGTGGACTGGATATATGTGGTGTGTTGTGTAAGTGTGTTGTTGAGTTGTATTATGTGTTTGGTGTTTAATTATGTGGTGTGGATTGGAGATGTGTGGAGTTGAATTGTGTGGATAGGTTTGCGTTTTTGGCGATGAAAGAACAAATAGGGGTTAAGCTCAAGATCTGGGTGTTAAAAAAAGGAAGAGTTAGAGGTATTGGCTGTTGTAAATGTGTACCTATGTGTTATGGCTTGGAGTGGATGTATATGGTGTGTAGTGGAATTAAGTGGGTTGGATTGGATGTTGTTGTTATGTTGTTATGTTATTTTATGTCTTTTATAGCGCTCGGCTACTCATAAGAGTGTCCCGGCGCTTTATTGACAACCTAAAAAAAGACAAACACAACAGAGTAAAAAAGGCAGAGTCAACAAAACACAGGAATCTAAGAAGAAAAAAGCCAAGTTTTCAGGCCCTTCCTAAAAGACAACAGATTTGAGGTGCTACGTAACGTCAGGGGCAAAGAGTTCCAGAGCTGAGGGGCCCGGAGCATAAAAGAACGGCCTCCCATACGAGCCCTCCTCACACGAGGGACAATGGCAAGGAACTTCGACTCTGATCTCAAAGATCGAGAAGGACAGAAGGACGATAAGAAACTAGCCTCTTCTGCAGGTATTTAGCCCCTGTGGAGTAAAAAGCCTATGAGCAAGGGTTAAAGCTTTAAAAGCTATCCGCAGTCGGATAGGCAGCCAATGAAGCGACTGCAGCAAGCCAGAAGCATTGACTCACCTATGCAGGCCAAAAATGGCACGTGCCGCCACATTCTGGACCACCTGCATCCATTGCAGGAGATATTCGGGCAGGACAAGATACAGGATGTTAGAGTAGTCCAGTCTTGAACCGATCAAGGCCTGCACCGTAATCCTCCTGTGGTCCTCCGAGAGCAAAGGAAAAAACTTCCG
Source organism: Lissotriton helveticus (assembly GCF_964261635.1). Classification (NCBI taxonomy): domain Eukaryota; kingdom Metazoa; phylum Chordata; class Amphibia; order Caudata; family Salamandridae; genus Lissotriton; species Lissotriton helveticus. Next base: position 258,624,993 of record NC_136067.1, read on the forward strand.
AAGCATACGGAGAAGACCAAAGCAGGTGCCAGTGAGGGCAAGGATCTGAGATCTTAAAGTCAGACCGTTGTCGATTTTAACCCCCAAATTCTTAGCTAACTGAGACGACTGCCCCGGAGGAGACATATCAGCAGGCCACCATACCTGCCAGTCCGGATCGGATTGACAACCGAAGAAGAGTACCTCCGATTTATCTGAGTTGCACTTGAGGCTGTTCAGTTGGAGCCATTTAAAAACAGCCCCAAGGCACTCGCGGATACTCTCTCCATCAAAATCCTCACCTTTCCGGCAGGTAAAGAGCAACTGGGTGTCATCCGCGTAGGATACGATCTGGGCCCCGAAAGACTCCGCCAGAGCCGCCAGAGGGGTCATAAAGATGTTAAAAAGAGTCGGGCTCAATACAGAGCCCTGCGGGACTCCGACTCCCAATGGCGGCATCTCAGCAGAGCTAGAGGAGGCCCAGACCGTCTGTCGGCGGCCGGCCAAAAAAGATGTAAACCAGCTGAGCACCGTCCCCCTCAGACCGATCTCCTGAAGTCTGATGAGCAGACCCTCATGGGGGACGGTGTCAAAAGCCGCCGACAGATCGAGCATGATCAACATGGCTCTCCCACCAGAGTCTAGCGTCTCCTTGATGGCCTCAGTCACCTCCAGCAGCGCCGTCTCCGTGCTTAGATTGGGGCGAAAGCCCGATTGAGTGGAATGAAGCAGATCGTTTGATTCCAAAAAATTAGAAAGCACGTTGTGCACGTGCTTCTCCAGGGTCTTAGCCAGAGCAGGAAGAAGAGAAATAGACCTGTAATTGGCCAAGACCTCGGGAGCTAAGCCGGGCTTCTTAATAAGGGGAATGGCCATGGCTTGCTTCCAAGCCAAAGGGACCTCACCTTGGCTCAAAGAAAGATTCAGAAGAGGGTTGACCAGCGGATTTACCACCACCGCCATCTTCGCCAAAAATTTGGCCGGGCATGGATCGAGCGGCGATCCAGATTTAAGATTGGCCAAAAGTGTCAGGGACGAAGCAGTTGAAATAGGCGGAAAGTCTGACAGGATTGGCCCTAGGGGAACCGCTGGAACTGGATCAGCCTCAGAGCAAAGGAGGACACCAGCCGGCCGCGATGGAAAAGAATCCTGTATCAACTTAATCTTTGCAGTGAAGAAACATGCAAGATCCGATGCCCACTTCTGTGTGGGAGCAGTCTGGGCCGCATTCGACCTCGGGGCAATATATTCCCTAACGATCGTGAAGATCTCTTTGCAGGAGTTCGAGGCATCCTCAATCCTCCTAGCAAAATAGCTTTTCTTCTCGAAGAGAATATCTCGGTGGTAGGCTTTAATCATGGTTCTGTATTCGAGTCTGGCAGCTGGATTGTACTGAGCTCGCCAGGCCCTTTCCGCCACCTTGCACTGCCTGCGAGAAGCCAGCAGCGCACCAGTGAACCATGGAGCAGAAACCCGCTTAGGTAATGAACGGGGGCCCCTCAAAGGGGCCAGATCATTTAACCTGTCCACTAACCAGGCCTGCAAGGACTCCAGGTCCCTATCCAAAACCCCCGTGAGAGGGCATGCATGTTCACACAGTGCCTGTGACAAGAATTCTGGAGTCACCCGGTGCAATGCCCTTGACGCTGATCCTAGCTGCCTGGGGGCACTGCTCAGGGGTTTCTTATTGCCCAGGATATAAAAATGAACCAAACAGTGGTCAGTCCAAAGAATCGGCATAAGTACCGTCACCTCAATGAGGGAGGAAGAAAAGACCTGATCCAAAGTATGGCCTTTGTCATGTGTTGGTTCAAAGAGAAAAGGGGCTAAGCCCAGCGGAACCGTGATATCGGATAATTTAATCACGTCTGGGTCCAAAGTATCGTCCATGTGAAAATTGAAGTCACCAGCCAGAATGCAATGGTCCGCTCTCATAACCAGCGATGACATAACAGACTGGAGCTCTTCGAAAAAAGTGCCCGCTGGACCAGGAGGTCTGTATACCAACAGTCCTTTCACTGACTGATGCGGCGCCAAAGATAGAGAGAAAGCAAGGGACTCAGACCCTTTAATAGCCTCAGTAGGAATAATAGAACATACAACAGAGTTCTTCACCACGAGTGCTACGCCGCCACCCCTTCCTTCCGGTCTATCCTGCCTGTAGATGCTATATTCTGACGGGATCGCAGAAGCGATATCCGGGTTGGAAGAAACTCCCAACCAGGTCTCTGTAAGCATCAGACACACCGGTTTTTCCATAGTCAGGAGGTCAAAGAGCTCCTGCGCGTGACTGCGCACTGACCTGGTGTTTAATAGCATACAGTGATGCTTCACCGGGGCCACCTCCCGATAAGGAGGTGATCGAGGAACAGTGCCTTTCGACCAGCCACAACCCGGGCATCTACTCTTGCCCCTATGGCGGCCAGGAAATACCTTAAAGCAGCCGCACGATACCCTTTGTAGGGACCGCAGTTGCGCAGAAGTGTAACAGACCATAGTAGCTCTAAATGAGACCAGTCGACCCAAATCCAGGCCTCCCGCCGCTCCGCCCGCCTCCGGGACGCTGACGGGCAGGACTCTGGCACGACTCAGGCACAGCGAAGGCACGTCCGCTGCGCAGATCCGCTGCGCGGAGGCGCGAGCTTTAAATAGGAGTCCCTCTGGACATCCGGAGCGCTAGACCGCTCACTATTGGTGTTCCTGGTATTGACACCACTCCAAGATGGCGCCCGTTCTTACCCCACCACCCAGAACCGGGAACCGGACCCGCGAAATGCGGTGGATGCCAATTAACGTGCAGGTAGGAGGGTCCTAAATACTGGCAGCTAAAAACAGGGGTTAAGAAACATAAAACAAATGAAATAGGTAAAAAGGAGCGTTTTAAAAGAAAAGCGCGATAACAAAGCGCCACGCGTTAGTGCAGTCTTCTGTGTCTCATCAAGGGCTATTCCCCCGGATGCTCGCCTTAAATAGGAGTCCCTCTGGACATCCGGAGCGCTAGACCGCTCACTATTGGTGTTCCTGGTATTGACACCACTCCAAGATGGCGCCCGTTCTTACCCCACCACCCAGAACCGGGAACCGGACCCGCGAAATGCGGTGGATGCCAATTAACGTGCAGGTAGGAGGGTCCTAAATACTGGCAGCTAAAAACAGGGGTTAAGAAACATAAAACAAATGAAATAGGTAAAAAGGAGCGTTTTAAAAGAAAAGCGCGATAACAAAGCGCCACGCGTTAGTGCAGTCTTCTGTGTCTCATCAAGCTGTGTTAGTTGTGGCACTGTGTGGCATGGATTTGTGTAGTGGAATTATGTGGCATGGTGTGCAGTTGTATTATGTGTGTAGTAATTGTGTGTTTTTGACTGTACTGGAATTAGGTGGAGTGAATTGTGTACAATGGTATTTTGTGCTGTTGATTGTTACGTAGTGAAGGTTAATTATGGTGGGTGCTGTAGAATGTTGAGGTATTATGTTGAATTCTGTGTTGTATATTTAATGTATGTGTTGTGTAGTGGAACTCTGTTGTGGAGTAGAATAATGTGGTTTGGTGTTGAATTATGTGGTGTGGAATGGATTTGTGTGGAGTTGAATAGTGTGGTATGGAACAGCGTGGTGCTAAGTGAAAATATGTTGAATGGAATTATGTGGCATGTGTGGAGTGTATTTATGTGGATAGCTGTTATGTGGCATAGAGTGGATTTATGGGGTTGTTAAATTATGTGGTGTTGAATGGTATTAAGTGGATTCTAATTATGTTGTGTGGAATTGTGTGGCGCTGAATTGCGTGTTGTGGAATTGTGTGGCATTGTGTTGAATTATTTGGCGTTGAATGCTTGTTGTCTAGCAGTAGCCTTCCCTTTACAAATGGTGAAAACATCGCGCAAAAGCTTTAGAAAAACTGTGTTAACATTCCTACAATTTCTGGAAAGAAAGCTGTCCTGTTTACAGTTTGAGCGTGCAGAAAGATTTTTTTTTTTCAGGTAAAGGAGGATTCCTTTTGTGGAAACATATGGGTCATGGATATCTGCTTATAACAAATAGCCCAACTGTATTGGTTATGCTCTGTTTACAGTCCCTGAGATCCCTTGGACTTTGAATAATGTTGTAGATGCTTTAGAAATAAAGAGCTTAAAAAAGGAACATTTTTAGAAAAGCAGCACACTAACCCACATTAAGGAAAAAAGCCTTTGAAGATATAACAAATAATTTTTATGATAGGCTAGTAGTGTAGGGATTATCCCGTAAATGTTTGTTAACCTGTTGCGTGCGTCGGCCAACGGTCGTCGCGAGCACTACTTCAGTAGTGCTGCGCACATCCGTTGGCCGGCGCAGCCCGCCCACTCTTTAGAACTCCCGCACAGCGGCGGAATTTGCGCCGCGGTTGAGTTAAAAAATAAAAATAAAAAGAAATGGATGATTGACAACAATTCCTTGCTGTATCATATATAGTAATATAAAACAAACAAAGCCTTTTGATTCCTGATCCTTATCTTATCAGGCCGTCACCTTCCTGGAGCACTCATAAAACAGCGTGCAAACAGAGTGAACTCTTAACAATAAACTCTACTTAAGAATGACACAAGACTGGCTTTTACAGAGCAGTGAACAGAACGCGCACAGTACATTCACCGGACGGGAGTATTTTTAAAATAAACTAACAGGAAGAATTGATGTTTTGCTTTTTAAGAACAAATGAAAAAGCTTTGAAAAAATGCATTTCATGCGTTTTCCAATTTTAATCTTTCTCTGCCATCATTCATTATTAAACCCTCTGTTTACAACTCGCATTTCTGCAGCAGCAATTTAAACAAGAAACAGGAGGGAGGGATGTTGGTTCTAATTAAAGTAGGGTGGGGGCAGTCAATGTGAAACTTGCAGCGTCAATTAAAGCAGCAGGAGGGAGGAGAAAAGGGAGCGAGCAAAATTGTAAACAAGGGGTTGCATATTGCAGGAAAGCATGTCCTGTGCGCGATAGGAGAAAGTCATTTAAGAAAATAGTGCCCACAGACAGTAAATAAAACATGCTGAGTAACACCACAGTGAGAGGGCCAATCCTCATGGGAGGTTACAAAAGGAGAAAAGGAGGGACTAAGGAGGGACTACTAAGCCTACTGATGAATCAAAAGCCATCATTTACAAAGGACAGGAAGAGGAGCTAATTGTAAAGATGGTCGGAACATGGGAGGAGCTTAAGGCCCATATGATGAGTACTGCATATCTCGAAGAGACAGCGCAAGCGCTGCCTAGACAAGACCTAAAATTACAGGCCATATTGTTAATCTGCAGTAGTGCTGTCCTTCCTTTCATCACTGTAAGGAACAAATAGAGAATCAGCCTTTGGTTGATTTATGTTGTCACTAGAGGGTAACAAAGCCCATGATTTGAACGATCACAGAGATGGGCCCCGTCTGAACAGAAAACCTTTAAATGTATTCTTGAGATATATCCAAAACTGGAGCACTTGTGTGGACATTTTTATCCTGTCATCACAGCAACCAATGAAAACAAACACAATCTTGCAATGCTTCACGTACAGGAGAGTATGCATGATCAGGAAATGCAGGAAATCAACCCAAGTAGAAAGGAACGCCTCAATTTTAGGAAACATCATCATTCTACTGGCATCCCTCAGAGTCCTCAGGAAGCTAACCTGGAGTGGAGCCAGGGATAGCATTTCCAGGCTGATAGAGCGGAGCAGTGAGAGAGTCTGTAGTGCCTGCATAGCTTTTACCTTCAGAGGGGCATTCAGAATTCCGTCATCCAGGTACAACAAATATGAAGGCCCAGGTACATATGTGTTGCCACTAAAGCATTGAAGTTCATAAACAGCCTGTTAAGGGGGGAAGAACGTTGAAATAATTGGTACAAAAGGGGGTGGTGATGGACGGAGCATCTGAACCAATCAAACACTCATACCCAGTCAAAAGATCTGGGTTTAATCCATCACCGTTCTTTAGCCCACTCTGCCACCCCAGTTCAGACATGGCTATATGCAAATCAGTCTGACCCTGTGCCTCATGGGAACAGTCCAGCCCGAACTGCCAAGCCATGTCTTCCCTGGACCGGAAACAAGCTTCCGAGGACCGGTTTCTGGCATTCCAGCCGTCTTCAGCCCGGCTTGCTTGAATCCAGTGGCAAAGTGAGCAAGGGACTCACGTCTGAGCATACCCTGCTACACTTATGGCGGCAAAAAGCGGTACAAAAGGGGGTGGTGATGGACGGAGCATCCGAATCAAACACTCACACCCAGTCAAAAGATCTGGGTTTAATCCATCACCGTTCTTTAGCCCACTCTGCCACCCCAGTTCAGACATGGCTATATGCAAATCAGTCTGACCCTGTGCCTCATGGGAACAGTCCAGCCCGAACTGCCAAGCCATGTCTTCCCTGGACCGGAAACAAGCTTCCGAGGACCGGTTTCTGGCATTCCAGCCGTCTTCAGCCCGGCTTGCTTGAATCCAGTGGCAAAGTGAGTAAGGGACTCACGTCTGAGCATACCCTGCCACACTTATGGCGGCAAAAAGCGGTACAAAAGGGGGTGGTGATGGACGGAGCATCCGAATCAATCAAACACTCACACCCAGTCAAAAGATCTGGGTTTAATCCATCACCGTTCTTTAGCCCACTCTGCCTTATTGGGAATTCTTCACTGGCTCCCAGCCAAGCAATGGGTAAAGTTCAAAGCTCTGTGTATTGTTTTTAAGGCCCTTAGTGGTGTTGGTCCTGATTTCTTGAAACATGCGATACAATGGTATGTTCCTGGAAGAGTTTTGCGCTCTTCGCAAGTGATCCTTCCCCGCTATAACAAGGCCAGTTGGGGTGGTAGGAGCTTTTGTTACTATGCCACTAGGCATTGAATAGCCTGCCTATCCATCTTAGAAGCTCAACTGAGCTCCTCCCTTTCAGGAAAGAATTAAAAACATGGCTATTCACATGAACAGTTACTTCTGATTTTCTCTAAGTAGGTAGCGCACAGCGCCAGGACACCTCAGGGTAACAGAGCGCGTTAGAAGTCTCAGTAACATTAACATATATTTTTGGAAGTTGGTTTCTATTTTTGTCTGTGAAGTGCCAATATGACATAGTGAGCTAATTGGTGAAGTCCCGCCAACTGCATCCAGGGTATTGCTTATGTGAGGCACCTCTTTGACTCGCCTCATTTTTTTTTTGTTTGGACATTTGTCAAACATCACTGTGGTAAACCGGTTTGCTTTAAATTTTTAGAAAAGACACACAGTGGGGTTATATTAGATTAGATATCAATCCCTGGCCGACGAAGAAGAAGAAGACATAGTGTGACAGTTCCTTACATAGCTGATATAACTGGATGTTATATAACCAGGGCTATGCTTTTTGACCCTGGGACTAAAATCTGTACCATCAAGGGATATATTTGAACTGGAAGTATTTTTCGCAAAACCCGTATCTGGTGAAAATCAACTAATGACTGGTGGATCATCTGACTATTTAGGTAAAGATCTACATCAAAATAAAACACCAAAAATTGGTAGCAAATGTACTTAAAGCCTGCCAGCCAAGTACATTGTACACCTCAGTCTTGCCCGAGTCCAATTTCAAAAAGTAGCTCACTCAAGGTGGCAATTGCTGTCATACATTCATTAAATGTAGCCAATTTTTGAAGTGCATGAGGATATTAAAAGAGTGTGCAGGAGGATATTAAAAGCGTATCATCTGCACAGCTCGTAAAACTGAACCTGAAGAATGGATCAACAGCCTGCAGATGAACATAAAGGTTAAAAAGTGCTGGGTTCAAACATCAATCCTCGGGGGACCCCCGGTGCAATAGTTCCAATTTGAAACAGAAGGCGGCCAACTGCATGACCCTTTTGTTGTAAGTATGAAGTAATCCAGTCCATAGCTGGGCAACCAACATGCACCTCTGTTAGTCTGAGAAATAAAATATCATGTGAAACTGTATAAAATGCGGCTATCAGGTCTATAAGAACCACACACTAGTGACAAGCCCTGGTCTCCTAGAACTCGCAGCTATTCAATAAATAGAAATCAGTGCAATTTCAGTGCTAACAGATTGCCTGAGCTAGATCCAAAATGTTATGTTCCTTCAAGTAAGACAAAAACTGTTTGTTAGTAACATTTTCCAGAATTTTTACTGGAGAGAACAGGAAAGAAATTAGGTTGCAATTGCTCAGTCACCTGTGGGCGTTTTCAAGAGTGGTGCAACCAGAGCCTCTTTCCAAACGCAAGGTACCTCTACAGGACGATTTATAATAAATGTGTAACAGCAGATGGGAGAGAGTAGGAGCAGCTAACTTTGACATTCTCAGAGGGATAGGATCATACATGAAGTGTACTCAAGATGATGGATCTTAACAGTTCGCCCAATCCTTCTTGATTAAAAAGGAAAAAAAAATTATAAAGTCAGGCAGGCCCAGACTTATGACAGTACAGTACGTAGTATTTCTCAGCCAAGCTGTTGTTTTCATTTTTTTGTTTGCAAAAGCCATAATAAGTTTTAGAAACCGGTTTCCTGAATAGTTCTTCAAAAATCAGTAGAACTTTCTTATCTAGGCCGTCCTGAATGTACTCTTGTAGTGCCTTATCTTCATTGGCTGATCAATATTTTACCATAAGGTGTAGGTTTGTTGGGAATCAGATAGATAGTCTCAACTTCGTTAGCACAAAAGAAGTCAAAGAATTTGGTATAGCAACTAGCTATCCTATCAAGCACCTCTCTAGTTACCTTCTTAGTACTGGAACAATACATCTCAAATGTAGGACTGGATTGAAAAGTTAGGATGACAGCTGGCCACTGAATAAAAGGATTGGAATGTATTAGCCATGAAATATCCATAATAAGGAGAAAATGTGGTGCACTAATAATGTTAAAAAAAATGTGTTCATGTGTTCTTGAATCTACATCAACAGTATAATACTTTCCTGGGTTCTGGCACCAGACGTTAGTTCTGAACCATCTGCAGATCTGTTAGTGGTGGGTTGATCTTTTATTGCCGCAGGCATAAAATCTTGTTGAGCAAATCTTTGGCACATATCATATTATTTCCAGCTGCTCCATAATCAAGAAGCAGAGTAATGCTAATAGAACCAGAAGTACTACCAAACTGAACAGGTGTCCTGAAATGTTAAACAGATGATGGTTGATAACATGGAGATACCAAATTAGATGAGATTTCCCTTGAAGGTGGTTGTCTTCTCAGCCTTGACATTTCCCAACCAAGAACTTGGGCAATTTTTTTTTTTTTTTGAAATGTGTTTTTATTGTTGCCACCACAGAAGAATTATGCATACACAATCATAGTATACCGCAGCGTCAACATTCAGCTGCATGCAATCAAAAAAAGCAACTTTTCACATTTTCATCTTTTCCCCCCAACAGAAAACATACTACTAAAAAGGTCAGGGACAACCTACCATATTGCGAATCAATGATATCATTAGCGTCAATAGAGGCACAACAAGCAGTATTCACATTGTCGTTCAGAATTAAGTACATCCACATGTTCAGTGTCATACGCCCGGGCAATCCCACCCCTCTTAACTGAACCTTCTAGTCCCAACATTACTCCTCGTCTTCACCCTCCTCTGAGCTATCCAGATCCTCTTCCTCAGGCAAAGGTTCACAAATGTCTCCCCTGTACGAGTTCCACGGCAACCACGTCTTGTTCCACTTGCGTGGATTAAGCCTCTGTTTGTAAATCGCTCTCTCCGTCACCATAAGCATGTCCATGTTCCGGCACCACTGCGACAGTGTCGGAGTAGTCGGTGCCCCCCAGTTCTGTGCTATATCCCTCTTTGCCAGCATCACACCAATGATCGCCCAGCGTTTCCCCTGCGGTGACAGATCAGTTGGACCCCACACATTCAGTAAGCATATCCGAGGGTCATGCGAGAATGATGACCCTAGTGTTTGACTGATCGTCCGTGCTACCCGCCTCCAATAGGTGTGTATAACAGGACAATCCCACAGAGTATGGAACAACGTACCCTCCTCCCCACAGTTCCTCAGACAGTACGGATGATCTGCCCTACGTATCTTGTGTAATGTTGTGCGTGTATAGTACACTCTATGTAGTACCTTAAATTGGACCAGTCTAAAACGTGTAGATATACCTGCCTCCCTAGGGGACGCCAGCGCTGCATTCCACTCCGAGTCATTCAGATCCCCAATCTCCTCCACCCATTTCTCCTTCAAACGTACCAGCGGATCCGGTAGATTGTTTAGCAGTTTACGATAGGTGAGGGATGTTGCACCACTCTCCATGTAGTCGGTAAGGAGCCGATCCTCCAACGGAGCTGATTCCGGGATCTGCGCTCCCAATTCCAACACTGACATGAGTGCGTGTCTAACTTGTATGTATCGGTATGTTTCTGTGACCCCAAGGTCATATTGTACTCTCAATGTCTCGAAGGTTATCACCGCACCCCTGGACCACAAATCTCCAACCGTGGATATCCCGATGGTGTCCCATCGATCAAATCCCTTGCTAGTGCGCAAATTACCAAGGGCCTTGGAGTCCCACAGCGGCGTGAGATTAGTAATCACTCCCTCCCAGCCCAGCCGTCTCTGAGCCTTATGCCAGATAGCGATCGTGTGTTTGGTAGGGCCCTCCAGCCTTCCCACCAGGCCTTTGTTGTAAAGCGGGGCCAGAAGAGTGTTCGTACCCAGTTGCCTCCTGTCCGCCATAAATGCCGGGTCATCCTGTGCACCGTGTATCCACTGGTTAATTACCTTGAGGTGCGCAGCCCAGTAGTATAATTCAAGGTGCGGGAGCGCTATCCCTCCACTGTACCAGTCCCTAACCATTTTTAAGTGCGCCACTCTAGCTGGTTTGCCACTCCACAGTAAGGCCGACAGCTGCGCCGACACTCTGCGGAAGAACAATGGTGGAACCATCTCTGGTGCGTTCTCCAGTGCATAGAGGAAGCGGGGTAACGCCAGCATTTTAAATAGCGCTGCTCTACCCAGTAACGTCAGCGGAAGGGCCTTCCAATGGCGTACATCCGCCTTCAACCTAGTCTCTAGGGGCACAAGATTCAGCTCCAAAAAGGTCGCCGAGTCTCTCGCGATTTGGATCCCCAGGTATCTGAAGGCACGGTGCTCCACTACTAACTGGCAATCCGGAGGCAGAACCGGTGGGTCTCCTCGTACCATATACAGTATGGACTTGGACCAGTTAAGCTTATAGCCTGACGCCGCGCCATGCTTCTCGCACAGGGCTAGCAGTACCGGAATACCGCTCTCAAGGTCCATCAGGTAGATGAGCATATCATCCGCATACAGGGATACCTATCCTCCCAACCATCTCCCCAATGTATGCCCTTCAACAGCTGAGTGGATCTAAGTATCACAGCCAGAGGTTCCAGCACTAAAGCAAAGAGCAGCGGCGAGAGAGGGCATCCCTGTCTCGTGCCCCTTGCCAGTGGAAATTCCCTCGAGACACAACCATTGGCCGTCACCCTCGCAACCGGTTCGGCATATAGCAATCTGACCCATGAGATGAATCCGGGTCCTATACCCATGTGTTCCAAGACCGCAAAGAGATACCGCCACTCCACCATGTCGAACGCCATTTTGGCATCCAAGGAGAGTACCGCTGCCGGTTCCGTCAATGACGGGGCGCGAGCCAGTACTCCGTGGAGCCGTCGCAGATTCAGCGCCGTGCTCCGGTGTGGCATAAAGCCCGACTGGTCAGGATGGATCAGAAGCGGTAGGTGGGGTAGGAGTCTGGTGGCCAGTACTTTCGCCAAAATTTTATTCTCCGCATTAAGAAGTGAAATAGGGCGGTAAGACCCGCAGTCCTCAGGGGGTTTGCCGGGCTTCGGTATCGCCACTATGGTAGCCAAACGCTGGTCAGGGGGAAGCAACCCACGCTCCCGGCTTTCCACATACATTGCAAGCATGGGCGTGGAAAGCGCTTCACCCATGATCTTGTACCATTCTATCAGTACCCCATTAGGGCCCATCGCCTTCCCAGGGTGGAGCGCCGTTATGGCCAGCTGTATCTCTTCAGACGTCAAGTCCGATTCAAGTTCGTCCCGAGCGTCCTGGGGGAGAGTACGGGTCGGCACCCCTAGGAGTGATCCCTCCACCACCTTTCGTGTGACCTCAATTTCAGGGGAATAGACAGAATGAAAGTGGTCTGCCAGGAGCTCTACTATCCTAACCGGGTTGGTCTGTAACGCCCCTTCCGAATCTCTCAGCTGCAGTATTGCTCTCTGCCCTCCACGCTTCCTCTCCAACCAGGCCAACAATCTACCTGCCTTATCGCCCATTTCATAGATTCTATTCGTAGTCGCCGCCATATTGCCCCTCACTTTGCAGCGCATATGGTCCGTGTATCTTTGCTGACACAACCGGAGCGTGTGTTGGGTAGCTTCACTCGGGTTATGTTCATGGTCTTGTGTCGCCCTGCCAAGCTGCTCTTCCAGATCTAGTAGATCCTGGCTCTGTGTGCGCTTGTGTTGTGTGATAGCCGAGATTGCCTGCCCTCGTAGGACCGTTTTATAAGCCTCCCATAATGTTACCTGGGAAGTCACCGAACCCTCATTGTCAGCGAAGTAAGATCTCGTGCCCGCCTTTAAGGCCTTAGCTACGACCGGCTCTTTGAGGAAACCCGGGTATATGGGATAGAGGCGCTTATAGGTGCCAATTTGGCAGGACAGAGTGAGTAGCAGCGGGGAGTGGTCTGAGATTCCTCGTGGTTTGATGTGGGTGTCAGTAATCTTAAGACGGCCCCCCCTAGTGTGAGGAAGTAGTCAATCCTCGACAGGCTGTCGTGTACTGCCGAGTGGTATGTGTACTGGCGGTCCTCTGGGTGTAATTGCCTCCATATGTCCACCAACCCCTGTGCTTCCAGAAAATCATGTAATTTGGAGGGCCCTGACGAACGCGCGTGCACGGGGTAGCGGTCCATTGAGCTATGTACCACCGCATTGAAATCACCCCCCACTATAAGATCCCCTTCCGGGAGGCCTAACAAAAAGGTACCCAGCTCTGGGAGGGCTATGGCGTGTAAGGCCGGCGGGATGTATACTGAGACCACATTAAGCGGCCTCCCTTCCCATTGGCCGTGAGCCGCCGCAAAGCGACCCTGTGTGTCGGCGCTAACTGATTGTATAATAAACCTAGACGAACGATGCATTAGTATCCCAGTACCCCTGGATCCTCTAGTAAATTCTGAGTGAATAAGCATTCTATATCCTCTCCTATCAAGGGCCCTGGTGGCCGTGCCCGTCAAGTGAGTTTCCTGTAACAATACCAGGGCCGGGGTCGCCCTCTTTATACACTGTAAGACCAAACCCCGTTTCACCTTATCCCCCTGGCCCCTCACATTCCAAGACATCAGGGTCAGCGGAGACACTCGCCCCATATTAGCATCCTCCCCCCCCATGGCAAGAGGAGTGGTCGGGCGGCCGACCGGTGCCTAGCAATAAACAGTCAAAAAAGTGAACATGTAGTCCCCCTTGCGGTACCCCTACTCTGCACGCTCTACTCTCATGGAACAGACCCTGACCCTGCGTAGCATTTGAAAACCCAGAACCCATCCTACCCCCAACTCCCCCCCTCCCTGACCCCCTGCTCAACGGACTCAGAACTGCCCGCCCCCCCAACTCAGCAGAGTGCCCGATCCCAACCCAAAACAAAGTACTTGCTTGCTGGGGTGAAGGACCCTCCGGTATCAGCGGCCTCCACCTACGGCCGCGGAGGCCCTCCGCCCAGTGTCCAAGGCGGCACCGTCATTCAACATATTACTTAGTTCAGCCGTCCAATAATCATGAATCACTGTTCCTCCTCCGCATCATCCTCCTGAAGGTCGGTCAAGGGGGAAAGTGCCACTGCACCCTCCTCAGCGGATTGTGAACTCTGTTGGGAGCCTGCATTACGGTTCTTGTTGTGCCTGTTAGAGCGACGCGGGGGGTCCACCTGTCTCCAACCCTCTAGCCACTCCTGCGCCATTTCCGGGGAGTCAAAAAACCATGTCTTATTGTCTGCCACAATTCGAAGCTTGGCCGGAAACAGCATGGAGTATGAAATTTCTCTCGCCCTTAGTTCCTTCTTCACTTCGAAAAAGGTTCTCCTCCTCCGTGCGACGTCGGCCGTGTAATCAGGAAAAAAGGCTACAGTAGAGTTCTGTATCTTAAGAGGTGGAGAGTTCCTTGCCGCCTGCAGGATGGCATCACGATCCCTGAAGTTAAAAAGTCTTGCAATGATCGGTCTAGGGTTGGCCCCCGTCTGCCTGCGTCCTCCAGGGACCCTGTGCGCCCTTTCCACCGTGAAGAATGCGGAGAGTCCTTTAGGTTGAAGTTTCTGCTTGATTAAGTCCTCCACATATAGATCCATTGCCCTTGTGTCTTCCGATTCCGGCACACCTACGATACGAACGTTGTTCCGCCTCGAGCGTCCCTCCTGGTCATCGAGTTTCTCACGTAGGACCTTATTCTCTTTCAACACTTTTTCCATACCAATCTGCAGCTCAGACACATCTTCCACTAAGGACTTGGTCACCACTTCCATATTGTTCACTTTCTCCGACATCTTATGGAAATCCGCCCTTATGAGCGTGATTTCGGCCGAGATCGAACCAACCGTGGCTTGTACTTGCGTGAGGGCTCTCATAACGTCGTCCAGAGTCGCCTTCTTGGTCCCCGCCGTCTCCGCTGACTTGCCCTGCTGCGATTTGGCATCGGGGGGTGACGATGCGGAAGTGGGCTTGTCGTACGCAAATCTGTCAAGGCGGGATTGCGACCCCCCCGCCTTCGGACCTTTGCCAGCCATCTTATCCGTGGCGGACGGCCAACCCGTGTGAAGTCGGCGTCCCACGCCACCGAGTCAGTACGTCGGTCCAAGCCGCTCCCAGGGCACGCACAATGTGCTAGGTCGGATTGCCAGGCAGCACCGGGCCCCCCCACAGTGCTCCGTCGCAGCGTAGAAAGAATTCCGCCTCACTCGTTTGTGGGGCGGGTGTGGGAGGCGCCAGTCCAAGAAGTGTGGAGTCGCCCCAACCGCTGCGCCCTATTCGTCACCACTGCCTCGGCGTCCTCGGGGCACTCAGTCCGCTGTCCCGGTCAAGCTGTCAGGGCAGTGGACACCGTTGCACAGGACGGATCAAAGCTTAGGAATCAGTGCCAAGCGCTAGGCCCCCCGCTATTGCAGATAGTGCTGGTGAGGGCCCTACGTGTCGGAAGATCCCCGGCGGGTCAGGGTGTACCGCCCGTCAGCCAAGCCCCAAGATCCAGCACTGTCGGTTCAGCTCAAAGTGGGATCTACTGCGTGTGAGCCCGGGTCCGCAGTGCGTGTCCCAAAATGGCGGCTCCTCACCACCGGAGCTCACTCTCCACACTGGTCCTCCCGACTCCGCAGGCCGACAAGATTTGAGCGGCCCCCCCCTCACCTCTCCTACTCGGCGGGGCGTCCGGGTGTGTACTCCGCACCGGCAGACGCCGGCAGTGCGTTTGGATGGTGCGGGTCCCTCTTTCCCGTCGCCAGGCTCAGGCGGGCGCTTCCGGTGTTCCTCCGCCCGGAACAGCACACTTCCTGTCCGCTGGGCAGGGCAGGACACTCCCCGGTCCGGGTGCCGCGTACAGGCCCCCACTGGCGTCGGCTGGAACTGCTGATTCTGATCACCGATCGTGATCCCGATAACATAGGACGCCGCCGCCCGGTCCTGGGCGTCGTAGCCTTCCCGCCTGGGAAGTATTACAAGCGGATAATTGCACGGATAAGCTAGGAGGCCGCTTCAATCACGGAGCTCTCCTTTTAAGCTGCCGCCATCTCCGGCTGCTGGCCACGCCCCCCCAACTTGGGCAATTTTGACATAATGATCTTTTAAGCCAGAATCACTGCACAATCCTTCCGTTTGCAAAGATTATGTTCTCTCTGAGATAAAAGTTATTCACTTCTGCAAATCTGTATGGGTTTAGGATGAAGAAAAGAAGTCAATTGTTTCAGTAGGTTTTTGGTGATAGCAACCGTTTTACGCTCATGGCTATGTTCACATATTCAGTGTTCTAAAAGAAGAGTGATTTCAAGGAGGCCCGAAACAGTAGACGGTGTAGGGATTACTTGAGCAATGGCATCTTAGAGGTCTAAAAGAAACTCACACTGAAATACAAGTAACTGGGTTTCTTCGGACCAAGTGACTTCAGTAATTCACTGTGTAAACTGTGGGATATAAGAAACCAAGCCAGCCTACCTTGTTTTTGTGTAATCACTCCATAACCCTAGACTGTACAGCACACAATGATTTGAACTATTGAGAATCGGAGAGTATGAATTAGCTCAAGCTAAAGCATCTTCCCCCACCAGGGATGTGCAATTCCTACAGCCCAATGCCCAGAACAAATTATTTGGGGTCAAGGGCAGCAAGTTTTAATGTGTATTTTGTCCTTCTGACAAGTAGGCCCAACCCCCCTACAGCACAAACCCTTTGGCTGCCAGTTTACAGTAACACATTATGGATCAGGAAAGAGCATTGTCGAATCAGCAAAGGCAAGATGGCCGCTACTGTGTTGTAAAGGACAGTCGCACTCTACTCCCTCTCCCGACTAAGAATGCTGTCGGCACCCTAGCATGGATATGCTGATCTCCTATGGGCTAATCAAGAACCAAGCAAGGACAAATACGGGCGTTCAGCTCCGGATAAAGAAAGGAGTCTCGGAGGCATTGTGGGCGCTGAAAAAATACTGGAGAAACTTATACAGCGACGTTAAAATATCCTGGGTGATGTCTCAGCGCACGAGACTAGACAAGGAAAAAGAGAAGCCACCATCGGCTCCAAACACCATGAGCAAGGTGCTAGGACAGCGGGAGGGATCCGGCACTGGGGCTGTACCAAAGATGCCTCCATCGAATAAGCGGTTTACCCCTGCAAATACCGCATCCTCAAAAGGTACAGCAGAAAAGGGCCGAAAAGGCCGAAAGAGAGAAGAAAATGGACTCGAAGTTGACACAGGCCCAGGCAGCCGGCACCAAAGTTCAGCGGGAATTACAACAGGACCGCGGACAGAAAAGTAAAGAAACAGCAATCCCACAGCGGACCGATTCCCCGCAGATTAAAGATATCAACTTAAGGCAGCCTACCCTAACAGAATCCTTCGCAGCAAAACCGTCGGCAGGATCGGTAGGACTGGCAGCAGCGGCGGCTAGGCCCTCGGTGAGTCACCCCTCTACGGTAGACGCCGGGACAGAGAATGCCGTCCTTGAGGACGCAAGCGTCATGGTTGCCGGGCAACAGGAAGGAGCAGTTCCGGAGTGTACGCCTCCTGCGGAAACCGCTCAGGGAATCGAAGACTCAGACAACATAACACTGGTGGGCGGGGGGGGTACCAGATGGGTCAAGGGCTGCTCTGGGAGTTACAGAGAGAGAGAATAACTCGCAAATGTTAGATGCTTTGCTGCAAGTCGAAGCAGGGCTCAACAGTGATAGGAGACAGAGTCATGATGCAAAGTGGGGGAGCCTGACAAGCCTGGATTCACAGCGGGAACGAGGTGAGAACAAAGGGGCCAGAGGGGGCTCACCGGAAGGGGACAGGTTTTTCTCCGTTAATGAAGGGTCAGATTCCACCCATACCAGTGATCAGGAGGAGGGCAGCTCCACAGACCCCACAACAGATTCTAATGGTAGTAGTGGCTCCAGGGGCAAAATCACACAAAAGAAAAGGAGATCTGCGCCAAGGCGGGAAGGAGGAGGTGCTCCAACTAGCATGAATTAAAAGTTATCATGGGACTACTCTGCCACTTCTCGTGTATACCGTGAACACAACCAGGGGGAAGGGGCCGCTGGAGGGACGAACGTTGGCTCCCCATCGCAACACGCTACACTGGACTTAATGTTTAATACCCTGAAGCAGATGCAGGTGGAGGCCAGGGCAGAAAGTCGGAGAGCCAGACAAGGCACGAAAAAGATCCACGCATCGCTCAGAAAAATGAACAAGAAATACGAAGAAGTTGAGGAAAGAGTGGCTCAAGTGGAGGAAAGAACTGGCAGACTTAAAGGTTGAGGTGACGGACTGGCAGACCTTTAAAATGGAGCAAGGGAAGGTTGTGGAAGACCTTCAGTGGAAGATCGAAGACTTTGAAAATCGCCAGAGACGAAACAATGTGAGACTGCTGGGACTGGAAGAGGGGGTGGAAGGGCAGGACGCAAGAGGGTATGTTATTAAGTTACTAAAAGGCGCTTTTCCTGAGGCTCAGTGGCAATGGGAGACAAAGGTCCAAAGGGCGCACAGATTCCCATTGACATTGAAGAAGAATCGGGGGGAAATCAAGACACTCTGCCTAGGGCAATGCTTGTGTTCCTAGGGAACTATTTGGCAAGACAAGAAATAATGGAGAGAGCCAGACCAGATGCAAAACCAATCATATGACGGGGTTACCTTCTTCGCAAGACCGGACTTCTGCCATGTGACAGTTGAAAGGAGGTGGAAACTCAGGCAACTAATCACTCCTTTCCAGCGCCAAGGCTCAGAGGCATCCCTAATGTTTCCAGCAAGATTAAAAGTTATCACTGGGGGACAGACTAGGATGTTCTTTTCAGAGATTAAGGCAGGAGAATTCCTAGCAGAGCTTACTGACAATCACAGGGGGAAAAACAACAGAGGGAAAGGCCCATCCAAAATCCCATAGGGGTAGCTTTATGGCAGGTACATAGCTGACATACAGGATAGATCATTATTGGGTAAGGGAAGGAGAGGGACGCGACACTACAACATATAGCAGTCACACATAGGTCATGCATGTCCTATTTGCCTGTAAAATGGGGGGGTGGGAAATCAGGGGGAGGGGGAGGGAGGGGGGGCACGAGGGGTTGGTGATGGTTGTTTGGCAACTACAGCACAAAAGAAGAGGATACACAGACACATTTTTGCACTATTTACATTAGCAGGGGGGAGGACTAATTGGGTATATAGTAAGGAAACTTTCAACAAGTATAGATGGCTTTAAGGATCGCCTCTATAAATATTTGTGACCTAAATGATGGAGGGAAAAGGCTGAAGGTGGCTGCTATGCTAAGACTATTGAAACTAGACGTAATCTGCCTACAGGAGACCCATATTGAGGGAAATAACAAATTCTTGCTGGATCAAATGGGTTTCGAGGTCCTTGCACACACAAAGCAAGGAACTAAGACAAGAGGGGTCGCCATATTAGCAAAGAAGGGTCTGATGAGAGTTAAAAAGAGAAAAGAAGATCAGTGGGGGAGATGGGCAATGATTGAAGGAGAAACAGCGACTAGCTGTTGCACAATCGTCTCTGTGTATGGTTCTACTGATGATGAACCAGATGTTTTCGAATTTCTAGACTTGGAACTACCTCTATGGACAGAACCCGTAATTTGCTGCGGGGATTTTAATATCAACGGTCTGGCGGGCTTGGGTATGACGGGAGGGGGTGTTTACGAGGGCGGGAGAAAAGAACATGTAAGGCTATCTGTAATTTAGCGCAACATAATGCATTAGTGGATGTGTGGGCCCAGAACAATCCGTCAGGGACAGGTAGTACCTTTTACTCTGCGCCACATAGGCCGGTGGCCAGGCTAGACTATTTTTTGATTTCGAGTTCCTTGCTAAGTGGCAGTCAGGTCGAAAGGCTCCCAAGGATACTTTTGAACCATAACCCGCTTGTGCTAACCCTGCCACAGGTTAGCAGGGGGGGGAAGAAAGACCTATACATAGACCTTTGAGAGAGGGCTTTTAAGGGAAGAAGGCTATATCAATCAGATGCAGGTTTGGACTGGGCAGTTCCGGGAGATCAACAGGGGAACAGCTTCTGCGGGAATGGTCTGGGACGCATTCAAGGCCGGAATTTGGGGAGAAACTCTGAGCTACACGCTTCAGAGGGCTAAAAAGGAGAAAACTGCGCTGGATAAAAGGTTCAGGGACTTGACAGAGCTAGAAGACCACTTAATCCACGCCATTTCTAATCAAGATTCAATAGAGGAGATTCTAGTAAAAATAGAACTAAAAAAAGCAGAGGCTAGTGAAAGTATGGCAGGAAGGGCGGCAGGAAACTACCTGGCTAAAAAAGAAAAATGCTATGAGTATAATGAGAGGGTAGGCCACTTTCTAGCAATCCGCACCAGACAGAACATGGCGGCAGGGGAAGTAAAAGAAATTAATGACGGTGCGGGTGGGGTTGTAAACAAGGTAGAAGAAGTACGGGAAGTTTTTAGGAAATTTTATGCAGCCCTATATGATCACAATCCTCTTAACAAAGACTTAGAAATTGGGGAATATTTGGCGGACATACCACACGTAACGCTAAACGAAGAAGGAAAAGAGGCACTAGATCTTCCACTGACTTTGCAGGAAATACAGGATGCAGTTGTTAATCTCCCTTCTGGGAAAGCTACAGGGCCTGATCAAATCCCGGCAGAATTCTATCAAATCTTCTGGGGCGCACTGGGGAAGGACATGCTGGAGACTCTTAGACAGGCGCAGTTAAGGAACTCAGTTCCACACTCCTGGGCGGGGGCAGATATTATAGTGATTCTCAAAAAGCATACACCTCCGTTAGAACCTGGGTCCTACAGACCAATTACGCTCATGAATGCGGACGCTAACATTTTTTCTAAAACACTGGCACAGAGGTTAAGTAAGGTAATTGAGAGCTTAGTTAGCATTTCACAGCACGGATTTATTCCAGGGAAAGGGACCACACAGCACACAAGGCAAATGATCACCATTTTAGATGCCACGGAGGTTGCAGGAGACCCTGTCGCGGCTGTATTCCAGGATGCGGAGAAAGCCTTCGACAGGGTTTCCTGGGACTATATGTGGAAGGTACTGGAGTGGTTTGGCATTGGCCCGGGGTTTATTAAAGCAATTCAGGCCCTATATGTTGTCCCGACCGCGAGAATAAGGATTAATAAAGGCTATACAGATGCAGTGCAGATAAGACGCGGGACAAGACAGGGCTGCCCGGCCTCGCCCCTCCTGTTCGCACTGTATTTAGACCCTATTTTACGAAGGTTCGAGGGGAATAATAAACATCCTTCCGGTTAAACAGCATAGAAAAGAACATAAAATATTCGCGTATGCGGACGACATACCTATTATTACACCAAATCCAGGGAGAGCTTTAGCAGAAATCGAGCAGGAAGCAACAAACTTTGGGTCAGTGTCAGGATATCTGATAAACAAGGGGAAGACGCAGATCGTTAAAAATAGATTTGTAAGATATCATGACATCAGAGCGGTGACGGAAGCAGTATATCTGGGGATAAAGGTTACAGCTGATTTAGATAGACTGGTGGAGCTAAATATGGGACCCTTATTAGCAAAAGTAAAGGAAAATACTGAAAGGATTCACAATTTACACCTGACTCTGATGGGCCGTATAAACGTGATTAAGATGATAACGTTCCTGAAATTCCTTTACATCTTTAGAGCTATTCCGTTGTTTTTTGACCACTCATGGTTCAACAAATTAGAAGCAATACATAATAGACTCATCTGGGCACAGGGGAAGACTAGAAGAGCTTATCGATATCTCACGCTACCTAGAGAAAAGGGGGGCTGGAGGGCCCCAGACTTTAGGCTCTACTACTGGGCAGCGGCTTTGCAGTATTTTCAGGGGCTGATAGGGGGCGGAGGAACGGAACAAATGGATGGCAGACTTGGTTTCACTAATGTATATACTGCACTGTTAGGTTAGGAGGCCGAGAACGGCTTTCTAAACACAATTGATTTCAGATATTTTAAACATACAAAGTTTAAGACACTAGGAGCTGCATATAATATCTGGAAGGCGTTCTCAAAAAAACTGGGCTTAGGCAGGTACAATAGCTATACACGACTCTACACGAATCTCTCATTAACGGAGGATATTTTTAGGGACACGGTCATGAGGGACTGGGATAACAAGGGGATTATCAAGCTTGGGAACCTTATGGATCACCAGGGGGGTATCCTACAGTTTTATGAATTACAAACAAAGTACAAACTAGAAGGTAGTAGTTTCTTCAAGTACCTGCAGGTACTAGGTTTTGGTCATTGCCGAGTAATGGAATATATAGAACGTTGTACTCACTGCACAATCAGGCAGCTATATGCAGAACTTTGCGCAATTAAATGTGACGACAGGTGGAAATATGCAACAAAGTGGGTAGAGAAAGTGGGTACACAGCTAGAGGGCTTTCAGTCGTCTCTGGATCTGGGACGTGCTGTTTTATGCTCAGCGACACTACAATCGCAGCATTATAAGACACTCTACTCACTGTATCATACTCCGGCCAGAATTGCTCAAAGGGGCGGGGTCTCGGGAATAACCTGTCCGCGATGTGATTCAGGCAATGCAGATATTGTCCATATGTTTGCACAATGCCCTCAACTGTACTCACTAAAGGTCGCTATCGAAAAGTTTATGGAGGGCTCACTAAGAATTGAGGTCAAACTCTCAGATGAATTAATAATCGTGGGGGTGGTGGAAGGGGTAGAGGGCCTACCCACGGAGTTCTTGTTCATGGGGACAGCAGTTTATCGAATATGTATAGCTAGGGCGTGGCTGGATCGGGCTCAGCCAACGTTTCAAATTTGGATTGCAAGATTACTCGCTACTTATAATTTGGAGAAAGCAATTTACAATAGAAAGGGGCGAAGAGCTAGAGCATTGGGGGGGGGAGATTTGGCGACCTATAGTTAATTGGAAAAAGGCAATGGATACTAGAGGTATGTCGGGTAATGGGCTCGGGGAAGTATCTTTGACACAAATGTCTATGTGCTAATGTTTATGCGCAAATTTTTGTTTATGTTGTTCCCTCTCCCCTTTGTGTACTGTACTGCTTGTTTGAAAATATTTGTGTCATAGCATAATATTGGTATAATCTGATTGAATGTGCTGTAACAGTCATTGGAACTTTTTGGAAAAATACAAACTTTTTAATAAAAAAAAAAATAAAAAAAAGGAAAGAGCATTGACTGCAATTAAGGTAATATTTGTGTCCATGTGTAATGCTGCTCAAACTTGTATTTATGATTAATTAATGCAAATCCTTTATTATTAGGGTGAGTGCTCTAAAATAATGTTGTAAGCTCAGACTGCACTACTCACAGTGGTTCCAGTATAAAAATGTGTATACACGTTTTCAAATTCTAGCACAATGAGGCTATGTACAATGCACCCAGAATGCTCTCTAATTAGATGCAAATATTTCCAGAAGCTTGAAAACAAGATGAGTCTTTGCTTTTGAAATAAAATGTTCACAAAAAAAATGCAAGTAGGACAAAAAACATTTAGCCAAACTACTGTACCATTTCAAGGGTCAATTGGTAAAATGTGTTGATGTAAGCTAGTATTTCCAAAAGATATTCATAATGGAAAATCATTGTAACCAGTTTCAATAAGATTATGAGAAACAAAAATAAACAAGTATTGGTAAAGTCAGCAGGTCTGAAATTGGCGGTTAGACTTTTGGTTTCGTCAATGAGCGACTTGTTTTGGCATGGGTTTTGTAAAACCATATTGGTGTGGGAGATGCCGGGCCCTCACAATTATAACACACATTAGCAAAAGCAAAAATAGTTTTTGGTCTCAAAAAGCACACATTGCCACAGTAGTTCCTGGCACTGAACAAAACTACTTTGTGTGCTGATATGCACCTTGTGAAAGAGCAGAATGCTGTCACTCACAGTGAAGGCAGCCGATAGACCGAGAAAGCGATTCAAAGTTTAATAAACACAAACGGTCATGGTTAACGCCAGACCTAATTAGGGGCCCAACTATTAAAGAAAATCTAAAAAGTGCACCCATGGTATAAGTCATTGCATTAAGTGCAGATATACAACTTCCATGAATTCACAGGAACTGACAGAAGTAGGTCAAGAAATAGTACTCCTAGAAAATATTTGTGAGCTGCATTTTAGCAAGAGCAAATATGCATGTGTAAATTTGCTCATGCGAAAATCTTGAGTGTTTGCAAGTTCACTGCTGGCTCAGCCCATATGGCAAATTACAGTGGCTCAGCCACTGGTTTTCTGCGGAGTTTCGGTGGCATTTTGGATCAGTCCACCTGACAGCCATTTGTTGATGGAGATCATGTTGAATGATGGCATTTAGCATGCATACTTGTTCTTCCGCATCAGGAGTATGCATGGCTTTAAGTGGGTCGGATAAGCCAGTGGTTTTGACCCATTGATTGAGGGGGGGGGGGGTTGGACACCAGGACCTGTCTATGGGAAGTGAAGCCCACCAGCACCTAAGTGGGGTCTACCGGTGGCGGCGTGCCCTCAGGTTTGAACGCGACCAGGAGAGTGATTCAGCCCTCACCCGACCCCGCTCACCCTCCATGACACTTGACTCGGAGATCTTTCCATCGGTAGGTGACCTAGGCATTTTAACTGACGCCCGGTGGAGCTACCTCGCGAGCTAAAGAGGAGTTGGGCTATGGATTTCCCTCCTTGACCATCACCTACCCAGCCGGTCTTTGGGCAAACTCTCCTGCATCTCTCTTCTGGACCTTTCTCCCTTCTCCTCTTCACCATACCCCCTACCCCCTCCTCTCTACTCTTCTCCTCTTTCCTGCTATTGACTTTTGCCCTCATCCGTCCTTGCTCATAATTCCCACCCTGTCTATCCACTGGACTTTCTTCTGTGAACTTTCCCTCGTCAGTTGAGACCTAGCTATCTGACTGCTGCCCGATAGAGCTACCCGTTTAGCTATTGGGGTGATGGGCAGTGGAAACCCTCCTCGGACGTCACCTACCCAGTTGGTCTTAGGGCAGACTTCCTTTCGTCTCTCCTGCTGTCTTTTCGTCTCTCCTGTGGTCTTTTCCCTCATCCTCCCCCTTCCCCCGCCTCCTCTCTATTTGTCTCCCCTTTCTTTCCTCTCCCAATTTGTTGCTTAATTTTTGATGTAATGTATATTTGTTTTCATTCTCTGTAACATTGTGTAGCCTAATGTAAAGTGCTCTGATACCTATGGGTCTAACCAGCACTAATATATATATATATATATATATATCATAAATAACGTTCCTCTGAACTTATGTTGGACCTTTGACGATGCCCCATGGGCGTCAAAACTGTTTGTACTCACCTCGATACACGAGCATCCTTGGCCGATGTCCGGTGGCGCTGTCACATGCAGCTAAAGAGGAGTCTGGCCCTGGTTTCACCCCCTCGGCCATCACCTGCCCAGTCAGACATCTGACATTGTTTTCCTCGTTTCTCCCGTTGTGTAATCCCTTCCTCCCCCTCGCCCCCCCTCCCCCTTTGACTCGGATTTAAGTGATGTAACTATGTAACCTGTAACTCATGTAAAGCGCTCTGATACCTCCGGGTCTAGCCAGCGCTATATAAAACTTTTCAAATAAATACATTTAAAAAAAACTTTCCCTCCAACCCCTTTTTTCCCAACCCCCGAAAGAAGTTTCACATCTGCCATTGTCAGGAATAAAGTTCCAACCTTTCTCAGTAAGGGAAAAGATTAAAGAATAGTTGGTGAAAACCCTTAAAACATGCATGTTAATAGGTTTGAACAGACTCAAAAGGGCATTCCAACCCTGGAACTATTGCTTGCCACTATCTTCGGCCCCAGTATGTAGATCTGTGGAAATGTGGCTACATAAGGGAATTGCTAGTATTCAAAAGTATGATATGAGCCCTGGCATAATCAGAGAGGCTATATCGGAGCGCTTACAAAATAATTTTGCTGCCAAAATGTGTTGCCGCATTACATGGCACAAAAGGAACAAGTGGATTTTGTTACAGGACAAGTAGGTTTATGAAGCAACCAGACCCATGGACAAGGAGATGTTTTTTTTTAAATTCCACACTCCTACCCTAAATTAGCAATCAGAAATATGACATTGGACTGACTGTCAAGAAACAATGTGGGTTTTATATTATGATGCAGTAAAAAGTGAGCAAGAAAGGATACAAATCTCAGAATTTCCATAAAATGTTTAAGGTAATCAAATATTACAACCAGCTGAATTGAAAACAGTACAGCAGCAGTGCAGGGAATAAAAAAATATGCATTTTCTTATCTTGCAGCTTTGCTTGTACTCCTGCCAGGGTTTGGATTAACTGCAAAACAGCAGCGTTCATCAGTCCAGAAATGCAAGTGGTAGATTCAATCTGTAAGTCAGTCTTTAGTAAATACCTTTAAGGTCAGCTGCACTTAGAGAACGATGACTATGTCCATGACCCCCTCTGCTAAACACAAAATTCTAAGAGCCAAGGAAAGGTTTACAGATAGTTTCAAAATACACTACTTTTCACAAGAATCCACTTAGCTATATGCACACACCTGGAATATAGTGTGGCCAAGTTCCAAATGACAGAGAAGGGAAAAAACAACAAACAAAAGTGACAAAATCCTCTTTCTGATCATCTCTAATGTGCTAGTCAAAATGATTCAAGAAAATAGAAATAAAATAGTCGGTTGGGAAATATCTAGGCTCTGGGGGACCATATTAGAATAAACACAGTTCAACTTCACAGAAAAACTGATTTCAGAAACCAAAGGTCATGTCAAAATGCCACAAAAGGTACAGAAGATCTCTGGTCAGCGAGTAAGTGTTAGGAACAAAGTTTCCAGGAGCAAATCCAAATGGCAGAATTACACGTCAAATCAGCTTCTGATGTAGGCTACAGGCAACCTATAGTCAGAGTCAGCAACACGGCGCACACAACAGATTTCGGTAAAAAGAAGTCAATCACCAGGGTTAACTCTGTCAGGAAATAACAGATGCTGGTTTCAGAGGAGGGCCCTAATGGAAGGAGGTCGGCCTTAACACCTGAACTGCTAGGAGGCAAGCGGATGGTAACTGGGGTTTAATAGCACACTCAGGCTTCTGGCCTGCCAAGATGGAGGTGGATGAGTGAAGCATTTCACGTTTTGGATGATGCCCCTTAAACTAGTCTATTATCTACCCGTTTACCTTCAGTGAATAATGTGGAATACAGCAAACTTGCCACAGAGTGGACATAATCATAATTTTACGGGAAGCATAGGTCATGGGACTAGACCTAGCATTTCTGCAATATAAAGTAATATTATCTAGTAGTAATTTGGCAAGTTGTACAGAAGTGATAATAAAGTTTATCTCCAGTTAAAAAAGAACTCAACTCTTATTGTGCAGAGCGGTCATACCGCCCTGCGCGCTAAAAGAGAAGTATTGTGCTTGAATTACAAGCGTTTTTAATAATTCCTCGTTTTTTATTTAATTTCGCTTTTTAATTTATTTTTTCCCTGTTTTTAAGGGCTGCTCCCCTATACTTGCATAATAATTGGTTTTGCACCGCGCTTTGCGGGTCCCTGATCCCTTTCTTTCTGCCCCTCGGCAGTTGAATTGTTTGGCGGCCATCTTTGGTGAGGGTAGCTGGACCCCCTCATAAAGGAGATCATGCTGACGCGCAGCGGTCACGCGCAGCAGGAATGCCGGATCACTGCCGGAGTCACGCCAGAGTCCAGCCCGTCTGCGCCCGTCCGCGCTGAGGACGGGCTGCAGGACGGGCTGCCCATCGACATTTTGCTTTCCAACTCAGGTCGGTTAAATCATGATCTTGTTCCCAATCGTCTGACATACTCCGCATTTATTTTAATATCCTTGCGACCCCGTACTCCCGTTTCTTGTACTATTTGTACTCTACCTATCCATTATTTTACTTGTGCAGGTTGTGGCTTCTCTACCGGTAAAATGTCGCTTTCTAAGACGCAAACTGCTAAGGCACATCACCGTGGTAAATGGAAGGCCACTAAGATTCTTCAGCCTTCCCTTCCTCTCCAATTTTGGAGTATTAACTGCAGATCGCTCCCCAAAAACAAATTAAATTTGTTTGATTTCATAAACGAAGAGTCACCAGACGCTTTGTTTTTAACTGAGACCTGGCTTCACGAAAGCTCTGGACCTGACATTGCTTTAGCCGTTCCTAACGGCTATGTGATGGTACGTCAGGACAGGGCTTCCGGGAAGGGTGGGGGGGATCGCTATTATTTTTAAATCCATCTATCAATGTAAGTTGGAGTCGTTTTCCCTCCCTGGATGTGAGGCCGCTCTAATCAAATTAACGATTGGCCCTCAACTAATGCTTACTGGTCTTCTAATATATCGCCCTCCGGGCAATGCTGGCCCTTGGATATCGTCTTTGGCCGATATTATATCCCCTATATTACTTAAATCGGCTAATTTCACCATTCTTGGTGACCTCAACATCCATCTTGAGGACGCTGAAGGTACCCTCAGTCAGTCGTTACTGTCAGATCTCGAAGTTTTCAATCTTTCACTTCGAAACTCTGGGGCTACCCATTCAGCAGGTCACCTGTTAGACCCAATCATTTCTAACTTACCCTATGACTGCTCCCAAAGGGCCCGCCCACTAGAATGGACTGACCATTTTGCGGTACATTTTGTGTTACCTCTTTGTTCATCTAATGCTAAGCCATGTGCTGGTAAGAGCAAGCTTTCTTATCGGTGGGACAAGCTTAATATGGTGGCATTCAATCAACACCTTTCTGAATCTATCCCGACTTTGGAAAAATCTGGATTAGAATCTAATGCTGCAGTGTCCCAGTAGCTAAGGGATGCTGTAACTGCACTTCTCCCTCCCATATCTAAGAATCACAGATCTCTTTATCCTCCCGCACCTTGGTTCTCAGAGGAGCTAAAATCACAACGAGCCAAGTGCAAGGCATTAGAAAGAAAATGGAGGCGTTTCTATTCAATCCCCAGTAAGGCAGCTTATAAAGAGGCACTAAAGAGATATCATGTTAACTGTAAACTGTCCAAGGCCACTTTTACGGCATTTACGATCACTCAAGCCCAGAATTGTCTGCGGACTCTTTTTACAATGATAAAGAAGCTAACAGGAGCAGACACGGTACCTTCTCCTCCGGCTTTGGACAAACCACAGTGTGATGCCATTGCTGATTTCTTTATTTCTAAGGTGGAGCGTATTCATGAATTTTGGTCTACCTCCCCCCCATCTGCTGAGTCCTCACTGGTGGTTACTTCTGGGAGTCCTCCCCTCCCTTCAACGATCATCAACGACTGGTCTTTGTTTGATGACACTACCTTTTTATCGTGCCTAAATAGTATCAGGTCAGGCTCCCCTCGGGACCCTGTCCCCATGAAAATTTTAAAACTGTTGGACCTCGAGCCACGGAGGGTCCTAATGAGACTTTTGAATACCTCTCTTATAAAGTCTACGATGGCACAGGAGTGGAAACATGCCATGGTCGTTCCCTTGTTGAAGAAGACCGGCGCTGACATCACGAACCTAGCAAATTTTAGGCCCATATCCCTGCTGCCTGCATGTTCTAAAATTTTAGAACGACATGTGAACACCCAGCTTAATTCGTTTGTCGAAAATGTGGGATATCTCCATCCGTCCCAATCCGGGTTTCGCGCACATTATTCCACTGAATCCGCACTCCTTGGGGTGACGGAGAGGCTTCGGCACGGTATCGATCGCGGGGAGACCTTTGCACTCATCCTTTTGGATTTGAGTGCAGCGTTCGATACCGTGTCTCATTCCATCCTTCTTGATTCTCTCCGCTCCCTTGGTGTTGCTGGATCTGCGCTGGCCTGGATTGCCTCCTTTTTAAGCGGACGCACCTTTCAGGTATTTTCGACAGAAGCTGAATCTGCTGTCTACTCATCAGCATACGGCGTCCCCCAGGGGTCGATTCTCAGCCCTCTGCTGTTTAATCTCTACATCAGACCCCTTGCCACCATCGTGGAGGACGCCGGCCTAACAATCTATTCGTATGCTGACGACACGCAGATAGTGTTCTCTCTCTCTAGCAGTGAGGGCCACGAGGTCTCTGCTCTGAAGTCTGGTCTATCACGCGTTGCTGCCTGGATGCACGACCATCTGCTCAAGCTCAACGGTGATAATTTTGGGCAAAAATAAAGATCTGTGGGGCCCTCGACATTGGCCCTGCCACATGGGTCCTCTGCCGAATCCAACCCCCGTAGCCCGCAACCTCGGCTTTCTTATTGACGATAAGCTCTCAATGAGACAGCAGGTAACAAAGGTCGCTGCAATCTGTTTCTCCATCTTAAGATGGTTGCAGAAGATCTTATGGATGTTACCTTGCTCTACTCGGAGAACTGTCGTCCAGGCTCTTGTGATCTCCCGCATCGACTATGGGAATGTGCTTTATCTTGGGGCCGATAAGGCCACAATAAACAAACTCCAGGTGGTGCAAAACTCATCAGCTCGTTTATTGTGTAATGTACCCCGGAGATCTTCTGCAGCCAAGGCTCTGTGTGACCTTCATTGGCTTAAGGTCCCGAACCGCGTACAATTTAAAACCTTATGTCTTCTTTTCAAAATTCGGCAGGGCTCTGCTCCTAAATACCTGCAGAACCTGGTTCAAGTCTATGAGCCTGGTCGTACTTTAAGATCCTCCACCAGTGGCAATCTCTTGGTCCCTAGAATTAAATTGGCAAAAATGGGCGGCCGCTCGTTTTCCTATCTTGGTCCAAGGATGTGGAATGCTCTTCCGCCGGCTCTGAAAGCCGAGACTGATCTCCTCTCATTTTGGAAAAAATTAAAGACTCTTTTGTTTAATTGATCCTTCTGCACTGTTTGTTCTGTTTGGGCTTTTTGCTTGCTTTCTTCTCTTGTCTGTCCCTGGCGCCGGGAAACCCATTGAGGGTAGCTGCGCGCAATACAAGTTTAGATAAATAATAAATAAATAAATAATACATCTTCTCAACATACTGGACGGTCGTATACGGTTTACCTCACTGATAGGGAGTACAGTGAAATGTATAAGAGTGGCTGCACTCACTTATACAGGAGGACAAGAGCTTGTTCGAACCATTCACTGTGCAATGTGTCAGTAGCTGCATTTACAAAGTATGCTGGAGTTCGTGACAATACTTTACTGAAATTACCAGACAGACACTAAGTCAAACTGCATTCACTTCCGACAAAACTGGAATGTAACTTTCATGATTTGCCTAAATGCATTGCTTGAATGGATTACCCAACGTAGCAGCTCTCAATTCATCTACCACCCTCCAGGTTAGAAGAGTCAAACCACTATTATAAAGGGCCAAAAATTCTCAAATGGGGACATCTAAACTAAGAACCCTCGACCCCATATGAGAAGTACATTGAGATGGCTAGAGAATGGTAAATAAAATAATTACAATAAAACATATGTACCTGGCATCTCGTTTGACAGATTCCATGTTTCCAACTTCCCTCATCTTGCACCGTCTCGCTCTAGGGTAAAGAAAACCAGTTGAGTGACGGGATAACAGTAACAAAGCATTTAGAAAAGAAGTTCTGAATTTGCATTACAAGTAATTTTATATAATTATTGTTCTACAAGCAAAATAATTGTGTTGAAATTTCTAAGTCTTTTTACGTCTGGTGTTAGCCAAAACCTTTGATTTTACTAATATTGTATGTAGAATATACTTTTTTAAAGAGGTTTCAGCCACCTCTCTTTATCCATTGGTCTGTTGTTATATTGTTCATATTTTGCTTTTGCCCACTACAGCATAAAGCATGGTCCAAATGGTCAGCCTACTCAGCCACTGGTGACCTGAACTTTAAGGGAATGCTTTTTGTCCTTCCACAAGAAGCACATCCACATACAAGGCAGTTTCTATCAGTGACAGTGTTTTTGTTTTGCTTTGACGACTTTAGTGTTGCGATTGTGTTTAAAGCCGGGGGGGGGGGGGGGGTGAAATCAGGACCTTTCTGCAAGTGAGCACAGGTCACATTCCACACTTTATCAGTTGCTGACTCCTGCCAATGCCGTTGTAAATTCCTTTCGAAGTGTCCTTTATTTATCTAACTTCTGGCTTTTCACAGCATAACCGATTTCCTCCATTTGAAACTGTTCACTACTAATGTATTCTCTTATTACTATGCATGCAGTACACAAACCGAAAACTTCAATATTATACATAATGAATTCATAATGGAACAATGCTCCAGAACACGTTTTTATCTGGACTCAATTTCACCAATGGTTCTTTCTTATCTTTCTTTCCCTCTCTCTTTTTTCCTTCCGTCTTCCTTCCCTTTCTTCCAATCTTTTTTTGATTTCCGCCCTTCTTTCTTTTTACCCTTTTTTCTCAAAAGGCAGGACAATTGGCTTTTTCAGGCCTGTGTTAGTCAAGACCTTTGGATTTTACTAAAATTATGTGATTCAGATAGTCAGTTAGTTATAGGGGTTTTCACGCACACTTCATCCATTTGTCTGTAGTTATGTCAATCACATTTTTCTTCAACGCACTCAAGCAAGCATCAAGGAGCCCACTTCAGCCATTAGCTGACTTCACTAGGAGTTGTGACATGCTGCTCTTTCACAATGAGCATATTAACACACAAAGTAGTTCCCTTCAGTGTCATTTATCTCCACTCTGCACAAAACTGCGCTATCACAAACTCAGAAGGATAAATGTGAAATGCAGATATATCACAATCTGCTTCTTCCTTTTTAGTGCTCCACGATCTGTTTCTTCTTACAAATCAGCTATTCAAAAGCTTTTTAGAACCTCCACCTGTGGACAACAGTGCATTTTTAAAACCAGATATATTCTGCCTTGAGAGGCAACTAAGTTTTATAAACAATATTAGGGTGACATGGAAAAGTAACTGGTGCTTTGTGAATTGTAATATTATTCAAGAACAAGGGTCCTTAGCTTTTTAGATAAAACAAAAAAATGATGAAATATAGGCCATAATTGGAAACTATATTTTGTCACTGTCCAGCCGGACAGGACGTTTATTTTCAACAATGTAAGTCTTGTGGTTCAAAAAATAACAAGGCACAATCCTGTACCATGAAAGAAAAGAACACAAAGAGCAAAGAAGAATTTCCAGAGTGTTGGAAAACAGGCAAAAGAAAGAGCAAATGTTGGCCACTTTTCAAATCAGTGTTACATTCAAGGTATGCCAAACAACTGCCAAAACACAACAGGATTTAACACAATGGTTTAGGTTGTGAAGGCAATCTACAAAGTCGACGTTTCGATCCCTAGTGCTCAATTAATTGGGACCATCATCAGGACTGACAAATTTACAGTGTTTGCCTGTCAAGATAAAATATTTACAATTTTTTGACCGCCTGTAGAAATAAAAGGAGGAAAAAGCGAGAAAAAAACTGTTTTAGAAAATACACAATTTTTGACATTAAAAGAGTGTTCATTAGACCTGAAGATTGTTGGATCACCTGAGGTCACAAACTCATGTACTCGGATTCGACTTATTAGTGCTTACACATGTGATACACTCGTGGGGGGTTTTGTTTGAAGTACACCGACGTGGTAGTGACTTGTGAAAAGCTTTATGTACTTTTAGAAAACAATGCCTTATTGAGATGTTCTGGTCGTAAAAATAAACATTGACGCGAGCAGTTATTATGAAAAAACTCTCCGTGTTTAACACATGCAGTCGGCATCCGTTGTGGGGTGATCGGAGGGGCGGGCAGTGTGGAGGGATTGAACTTACCCTGAGTCGGCGGGGAATAGCGACCCTGTAAGTGGGGGTGGGGGAAGATTGTGGGTCGTCCACCTGGAATGAAACGGGGATTTTTAGAATAAATTGCTGCTAAAGGCGGGGCTGTGTGGAGCTCAGGCTCAGGGACGCGAATTACCTTGAAGGACTCGTGAGGTCCGTGCTCCGCGTTGGGTAGCCTTGGACTGCTTTAGTTATAATCGTTCCCTGTGGGGAAACGAGTTGTGATCAGGAGATTGTTCTACCAACAGTTAAGCACACTAAAGGTTAGGTAAAACGGGACTCTCGCACTGCGGGTCTGGGCGGATTCTTACCTTAAGGCGAGGTTTTCTCAATATGTCTCAATCGGCATAGTGGAGGCGAGTGGAAGACAATGTCCGGTACACCGCTGGATACTCAATGGGAGCCATTGCGCTAAAGTAGGCGTGCAAGGCGTCGGTGGGGAGACGGCACCAATGGGCGCCATCTTGGAATGGGAGTAGATGGCAGGAGCTGAGCGCCATGTTGGGTGGGTCAATGCGAGGCACGGCAATTGGGCAGCCCTGTGCTATGGGGTTGGCCGGGTGGAAGGAGCGCCATCTTGGAGATGGGATCCCGTGGGCTAATTATGAGCGCCATATCGGGGGGTCAGGAGAAAGAGTGACATTTCTGCAAATGACGATATTTACAATGGTGAACAGGTGCTTACTTATTGTGCGAGTGCCAATATATTTGGTGACATTCTTTAAAAAAAAACTTCTCATTGTGTTTGACCAATACATAATTTGTTAGAGCAGTAACCGATTCATTGTCTATATAGTTCAAAAGGCAAATTCAGAAAAGGGCAGTAATTATTAAAGTCATTCAGAGGAGACTTGTCCAATCCTCTAGCCGATTTAGGCCATTCCGAATGGTATCAAATTGGATCATTGTTCTTAATTCTTCCTTATTCAGTAGCTGACACAGATTACCACCTCTTGGGGGAACTTTCACGACTTTAAGGATGGACCATTTGATGTCATTTTCAGTGTGTCCCACCGCATTGTAGTGGTCCACCAGGGGGGCATTTGCAGTCCTGCATCTAATGCGGCTCCTGTGTTGGCAGATTCTGGTCTTTACTTTCTGCGTCGTTTGTCCCACGTAGAGTTTGGGACAGGGGCATTCAATAACATAAATCACATTTGATGTGTTACAATTTGAAAAAGATCGTCTTTCAAATGTGATGTGCTGGTGAGTGAATTTGGTGCCCTCCACCGTGAAGTCGCAAACATTACACCTTCCACATTTGGCATGTCCTATAATGGTTGGCAAGCCCCAAGCTGTTTCAAGTGTATTACCTTGTGTAGTGCCTGGGAGGGCTGCCCTCACCAGATGGTCTTTCAGATTTTTATTTTTCCGAAATGCGAAAAGGGGTTTGTCAATTCTGATACTCCCCACATTTATGGTAGGCCAATGCTTCAGAATCGATTTTCGGATTTTGTTCGATATTGGAGAGAAGGTGGTAACACACGCTACTCTCTCTTTTTGGGTCTTTTCTTTTGGGGATAACAACACTTCCCGCGGGCAATACCATGCACGTTTGGAAGCTTGTTTCACTATTCGTTTTGGGTAGCCTCTTTCCTTGAGTTTACTGGACAGTACCTCTGCTTCTCTGAAATAGTCTCTTTTATCAGAGCAGTTGCGTCTAATCCTCAGAAATTGCGAGTATGGCAGTGAATCTCTGAGGGCCCTGGGATGATTGCTTTTATAGTTCAAAAGCGTGTTACGCTCTGTCGGTTTACGGAATAGTTTTGTGAGAAGCTCACCTTCCGCATGGTAAATGGTGAGGTCTAAGAATGCTATTGATGACTTGTCATGGGTAAGGGAAAAGGTAAGACCAAGGCAGTTATTATTGAGCCAGTGGAGAAACTGTAGTAACGTTTCAGAAGTCTGAGTCCAGATCATAAAAATATCGTCTATATAGCGACGCCACAGTTTGATGCCAGGATGAAACGGGTTGCCTGGCATCAGGATTGAGCCCGTTTCTAACTGGTCCATAAATAGTATGGCCAGATTGGGGGCAAAAATAGCCCCCATAGATGTCCCCTTGATCTGCTGATAGTAGGTGTTGTCAAAGCAGAAAAAGATTTTTGTCAAACAGAGCTCGAGGAGTTGGAGAATGAATAATGAGGGTACCCTATGTGGACGTGGCCGTGTGTCTAAGATTTTTTGAATGACTAGTAAGGCAGCAGTTTGAGGGATGTTAGTATATAACGATTCTACATCTAATGTGCAGAGTGTTTCATACTGTGGGTCAAAGTCCAAATGCTCAACAAGATTGATCATAGACATGCTGTCTCTGATGTAGCAAGTTGTTGAGGGCACGAAACTTTTAATAAAAAAGTCAACATAGGCTCCTAGTGGTTCTAACACGGAACCACATGCGGATACAATTGGGCGTCCGGGTGGGTTGGTGAGGTTTTTATGTATCTTGGGCAAAGTATATATTACCGGGATACGTGGGGATTTAGTGTTAAGAAAATTATATTCTTTCTTACTTAAATATCCCTCTGCACAAGCTTGGGACGTTAGTTCCTTAATGGTCTCCTGTATTCGACTGGTAGGATTGCCAGGGAGCCTTTGGTAGTGCTCAGTATTGTTTAATTGACGCAAGATTTCTTCTTTATAGGCCTCAATTTCTTGAATTACAATACCTCCACCCTTATCTGCGCTTTTGATGATTATCTTATTGTTGCCTTTTAGGGTATTGATAGCATTCCTTTCTGGGAGCGATATGTTATAAGGGATGAATAGTTTCTGATTTTGAATCTGTGACAGGTCATTTAGAACTAGTTTTTCAAACGTCACAATTTCCGCCGGTACCATAGAGGATGTGGGCGAAAAAGTAGAAGGAGGTCTAAAAGGTGTGTACGAATCTTGTGTGGGGCTAGGGTGTAGTTGAAAGAAGGCTTTCAAACGTATTGTTCTGAAGAATCTCAACAATTCCGTCTGCAGCTCCATGAAATCGGGGCGGGTGGTGGGCACAAAGGAGAGACCTTTTTTAAGGAGTTCCATTTCAGTGTTGCAGAGAACATGTTTAGAGAGATTAAATATGGGAATAATCTCATTGGGGGGGCCGGTTACCATTGGTAGAAATTGTTCCTGGTTTTCCGTTCTCCAGGAGGGTTATGCCATCTTTTCTTTGCTCTCCCTCGCTGCGGGGTGTTTGGCTGGCCTCTGGATAAAAAATGTGGCTGTCCCCCACCACGTCTGTTTCCAGTACTAGGCCCCTCACCTGCGTCTGAGCTTTCTGACGATTCAGCAGATGTATCCGAAAAACCTACAAGGTTTTGCCTACGGTTGTAGCGTCCCCAAGGTTTATCTCCACGGGGGTTGGAGTAGGCTCTATTAGTATAGAAATCTTTTTGGAGATAGGGGTAGGTGTTTTCTGTATTGTAGGATTTGATGTCTTTCTTCACTTTGTTTGCCTTTTTGGTTTGTTCTATCCTATGAAAATCAGCTATAGTTTTCTCTAGCTGTTCCAGAAGTTTAGATACTTCAGTGGTAGAGTTTGCCTCCCCCAGTTGTTTCTCTAGATCGGCGATCTCTGCCTCAAGGGAGATTAATGTCTCTGTTGCTATATCAATCCCTAAACATAACCAATGCCGGGAGCATGTCGTCCCAATATAGCTGAAGTTGTTTATGTATTTGGGATTGTCTGTGAAGATACGAGGGATATTGCGAATTTGGAGGCCTAGGGGAATTACGTTTGCTTTTAAATAATCAGTTAACATCAAAATCATCAACTGAAGTCGGACTTGCTTTTTGCGAAGTTTCTCCAATTGGTCTGGTATTGAGCTAGTGACTGTGGTAGGAGCGTCTGGGTTATCAGAGAGAAGACAAGGTCTCTGACAGATTCGCTTAATGTAGTCATCCGTGTACAATGGTGCGTGATCGGACATATCAGGTTTAGAATAAAAAGGATTTGTACTAGGGTGGCCTACCCTCGGCTGAGGGTTGGTGGTTTTTCCAGAAAAACCTTGCAATCTAGTGATTGCGCTAAGGTACTTTTTTTGTAACAAGGTAACCCAACAAGTTAGCTGCGGACCGTGGGTGAATTGTAATAAACATAGAAACAGAACAATACTTTAGAATGCTGTTACAAGAATAGTTCCCTTATGATTATTAAATTAAGGAACAAAGAGTAAGTACTTGTAATTTTACTTTTCCATCATGGGATTCAATATTCATGAATTCATGTATAGCTACAAACTCAATCTCAGAACACATTTCACAGAAAATAAACAAGCTTTGGCATAGCCAATAGGTCTCGCCTTTGGGACCTTATAAGTGTTTAGTTATCCAGCACAATATCCTAGGTGCAACAACATCAAGTGTTGCATGGCTAAACACTTATAAGGTCCCAAAGGCGAGACCTGTTGGCTATGCCAACGCTTGTTGTTATTTGGTGTAAATCAGTTCAGTAGTTATTGATAAATGTATGGAAATCCAGATTTGTATATCTGCGATCGCGACTGATTCGACGATTTCATGATAAATCACGAATGCTCATGTCAACACTAATGACGTGATTGGCTGGCCACAGCCTGAGCAAAGAGTTGTAGCACCATTTTACCTCATCGGAACAGACCCCGGGGCTAAAATCAAATGGTAGAGCTTGGGTATAAGGGGTCAGGTTGGATGTGTCCTGACCCCCTGGGAGGCATACAAGCATCTTTCAGGAACTCCACATGTGTACAATATGCCGCAAAACTGTTTTTTTTTCCAAGCGATTTTCGGGAATTTGTCCAAGCCACCATCAGGCCCCAGTGTAACGTCACAGCATATTCACGAATATCAGCAAAAAAAGAAAAAACATTCACAGACGCATTCTGATAATGATGCATCCACTCACAGACGCACTCAGAGAGTAATACACCCAGTCACAGACTCATGTACCCACTCATAGATCCACTAATACACGTATTCACCCAGCAGAGACCCACTCCGTAATTCATCCACCCAGTCACAGACCTACTGTGAGAGTCATGTATCCACTCACAGACCCACTCACAGACTTGTGCAACCACTCACAGACCCACACAAACACCAATGTACCCA
The DNA here is from genome assembly GCF_964261635.1 of Lissotriton helveticus. NCBI lineage: Eukaryota > Metazoa > Chordata > Amphibia > Caudata > Salamandridae > Lissotriton > Lissotriton helveticus. Next base: position 258,663,481 of record NC_136067.1, read on the forward strand.
CTCACCGACACACTAGACATTCATGCATCCACTCACAGACTCACACACCCTCTCACAGACATATGCACCCACGCACGGACCCACACAGACACTGATGTACCCACTCAAGTCAGGAACCCACTCACAGACCCATTCAGACTTGCGCACCCACTCACAGACCCATTCATACACTAATGCACCAACTCACTGACCCAAATAGAGATTCATGCACCCACTGAGAGATCCACTGAGGTACTCATGCACCCACTTCCAGATCCACTCAGGACTCACACACCCACTGACAGTCATACTCAGAGACCCATTTCCACATGTATGCACCCACTCATAGACCCACACAGACACTGATGTACCCACTCACAGACCCATTCAGGGACTCAGACCACTCACAGATGCACTCAGAGACTCAGGCACCCACTCATAGTTATTGAGTCTGCTATGCTCCCACTCACAGGCTCACTCAGTCATTTTTTCACTCACTGACAGACCCAGTCAGACACTCATGCAGCCATTCACAGACCCACTGAAAGACTCATGTACCCACGGAGAGACTCATTCAGATACCCATGCACCAATTCACACACCCACTCTCTTATCCACTGAGAGACTTCCAGACCCACTCAAACACTGACGCACCCACTAAGTCATCCATACAACCATTCACACTAGAATTCACTGACCCATACAGCCACTCACAGTAGCAGTCACTTACCAATATGGCCACTGACACAGCCACTCACTCACCCATGCAGCAACTCACACACCAACTCACTCACTCACACACCAACTCACTTACCCATACAGCAACTCACGCAACCACTCACTTACCTATACACCCACTCACACACACACTCACTCACCAATACAGCCATTGATACAGGCACTAACTTACCGATACAGCCACTCACACAATCATTCACACACCTATACAGCCACTCCCACAACCACGCAATCTCCCATATGGCCACTCATACAGCTACTCACTCACCCATACAGCCACTCATACAGCCACTATCTCGCCCACACACTCACACAACCAATTATTCACTCATATAGCCACTCATGCAACCACTCACTAACCCATACACCCTCACACAGTCACTCACTCACCCATACAGCTCACTTTATCTTTTTTTTTAACCATATAAGGCGGTTCTCACAAGAACATTTTTTTCTTCTTTTTTTTGGGGGGGACTGTGTTTTTTATTTTGATTTAGTACAATTTTGGTACTTTTTAATCAAACAAAATGGCGACGGGATCTCTAACCAGAAACACTAAAACAGTGCAAAAACTGGAATAAATAATAAAACATTAGTAAGTACATTGCCTTGCTGCCTCCAAGATGGCATCAAAATACTGCTCACCAGCTGCCAGCATAGTGCTGCAGTCAAGGCAATAAGTCCTGTTATGTCTTATTTCAGGAGCAATATGTTTTCAAAGTCTCTCCACTCTGGTGGCACTCTCTCCCCAGGAACAGGTGGTGCAGCCTTGGATGTGGATGGCACCTCTTCAACTTTCTCCTTCTGTGCCCTCTTCAAGTCATTCCTGTGGTAGGTTTTCAAGTGGTACAACATACTAATTGTACCACAGAAATATTTGTTGGATGTTCCCCTTGAGAGGGTCTTGTCACACAGGTCGCATTTCACAAGCTTTACAACAGCTTTTGATTCTCTGGATGGCACTGTAAAAATGTTCCAGGCAAAACGTTGCCTTTTAGGTGCTGGTCCCTCATCACCAGAGTCTACTAGATGTTGCTCCTGCTCATCTTGCTGCTGTGGCACCTTCTACTGGTCACTGCCTCCTGTTGCCTTTTTGGGCGCTAAAGAGTGACCGAAAAAAAGCCCTAAGCACAGTTCTGCACTTTTAGCACAGAATAGTTCGAAAGAATGATCCAGATATGAATTAGAAGATTCAAGAAGACTACACTGAAACCCAGTAGTCTCTGAGAATATGGGCTCCCTCTTTCTCTGCCAGGATGCCGCCTCTGGAAGTGGGAGTGCCTCAGGGCTCTATATTGAGCCCGTTGCTTTTTAACATCTATATGTCCCCACTGGCAGCTCTGGCAGAGGCCCTCGGAGCTCGGATCGTGTCGTACGCTGATGATACTCAGCTTCTTTTCACGTGCGACAAAGGCTCCGACTTTAACGGTAAGAACATCAGAGGTTGCCTGGAGGCGGTCTTCGGCTGGTTTCAGCTGAACTGCCTCAAATGCAACTCTGATAAGTCGGAGGTACTTTTTTTGGGCTGTCCCCCGGACCCCAGATGGAAGACATGGTGGCCTCCGGCCATGTTTCCCCCATCCTGTGACTCGGTCGTCGCCAAAAACCTTGGGATTCAAATCGATAATGGCCTCACCTTCAAATCCCAGATAATGGGTCTGGTGGGCAAATGTTTCGCCATCTTAAAGATGATTCGAAAATTTTTGCCCCTTCTATCAGTCGAGCACAGAAAAGTTACGGTGCTGGCACTGATTGGTGCTCGCTTAGATTATGCAAACGTACTGTATCTTGGCCTCCCCGACTACCTGTTAGCCCACCTACAAGTGGTTCAAAATTCTGCAGCTCGGGCCATTTTTAGTCTAACTAGAAGGGCTAGTGCCAGTACTCTTCTCACTACCCTTCACTGGCTCCCAATAAAAAAACGGATTCCCTTTAAAACATTGAGGCTGGCTTTTAAGGCACTGCATGGCCTGGGAGCCTGGTATCTTCAGAAGCGGGTTAATTTTTACTTGCCTTCAAGATCACTCAGATCGGCCACGCTGGCCTTGGCCGTGGTCCCTACCACGAGGCGAGCCAGATGCTGCGGTCGTTCTTTTAAACTCCTCGCTCCTCAGTCATGGAATGCCCTTCCCGTGTCCCTTAGATCTATGGGCAATCTGCTTGCTTTTAGAAAGAATTTAAAGACACTGTTGTTCACTCAGTGAGTAACTCTGCTTTCACCCTTCTGCTCAGTGGAGGATCTGAAGCGCCGGGACACTCCTCGGAGTAGCCGAGCGCTATAGAAATCCCCCCTATAACATAACATAACATAAAACCATGATGCAATGCTGCAACTGGCAAGATGGATGGCTTATGAACAAGGCTTTAATCCAAGCTAAAACGCGTCAGGTCAGAAAGATCAAAATGGGCCTGCCATTTCTTTGTGATTAATTAAAGTACTTGATTGCCTTGAGGTCCGTGTGCTGTGCTCTTCTTTGTGCATGGATGAAGAAGATACCTTGGAAGAAAGTCATTGAAAGAGTACTTAAATAGAAAGCAATTATGGACTTCGTTTTCCAGCATGCAACACTATGTTGTACTTACCTGTTACCCATTGGAGGGTTTGAAAGAGTCACATGCTGCGCAATGCCTTCTTAAATGAAATTCTATCCCATTAAATGTTAATGCCTGTGATCAAGGAGATTGAAGCCCCGAAACGCGTAAGGCGAAGAAATATACTATGTGCATGAATAAATGCTGTTCTGCCGATGAAAATCAGCTGGTCCTGAGTGCATTTTCATTCGAGGTGCTTTGGTTTAAAAAAAAAAGTGGTCTCATTTCGACTGAAGAATATACATTTTTGAATAAAGAGTTCCCCAAGCTACCCATACTATATCTCATCCCAAAAATTCATACGGGAATAATGCCAATTCCAGGGAGACCAATCATTTCTGCTATTGACAGTGTTGGAGAGAACATAGGTCAATATGTAGATTATTTTTTACAAGATTTGGTTAGATCGCTCCCTAGTTTTATCAAAGATACAGGCGATTTCCTAAAGAGAATTAATGAAGTAGTTTGGACAGATGATCTTTATCTAATAACGCTTGATATAGAAGCACTGTATACAAGCATAGATCGTGCACAGGGACTTGAGGCCATCAAATACTACTTGGCCAACAGACCAATTGAATACTACGGTCATAGCAAAGTAATTGTTGAGCTCATCAAATGGTGTCTCAATAATAATTTCTTAATTTTTAATAATGTGCTCTACAAACAACTGAGAGGAGTAGCCATGGGGGCCTGTTTCTCCCCCAGCTATACATGCTTGCATGTAGGCTGGTGGGAGGAACAGGTCCTTAGGCGCACGCATAAGGCAGCCTTTGATAAACACGTTACTTTACACGATAAACTACTTACTTTAGATACATTGATGATGTGTTTTTATTATGGTGGGGTACTCAATCGGAAGCTGAAAAATTCATAATAGAGATTAACAACAATTCTATGAATTTGAATTTTACCTCCCATATTCACAAAGCAGAGATAGAATTTCTTGATGTGAGGCTTCATGTCAAAGATGGTAGGCTAGAAAGTACACTTTTTAGGAAGCCCACGGCTGGGAACATCACGCTACATGCTGAGAGTTCCCACCGAAACATCTCATAGCAAGCATACCTTATGGTGAAGTTTTGAGATTGAAGCGCATCTGTAGTAGCAACGAATATGTTTTAAGGTGCCAGGAAGATAAGTGTGCACGGTTAAGTGTGAGAGGCTATAGTGATAGGATTATTGAAGGGGCTATTAAGAAAGCTAATGATCGCCCCAGAGAAACGCTTTTTCAAAATGATAACAGAAAGAAAGCTAGTAATGATAAAGTGTATGATAATCCTAGACTCATCACTACCTTCGAGGCAAGAAAGAAAGATCAGATCAATTGTACAAAAGCATTGGCCTATAGTTTTGACGGATAGCACTCTACAAGGACGTTTGACCTCGTCGCCCACGATTACCTTCAGAAAGGGTAGATCGATGGGGACATATTTGGATAAAAACTGTCCTGAAACTAGAAAAACATCTACCTGGCTGCAACCTACTAATGGTTTCAGAAGATGCACTTTATTCCATGCCTGTAAATTTGGTTGCAACAAAACATCATATTGTACCCCTTTTGAGTCATCTCCTGTCCCTATTAGGGGGAATTATACTTGCAAAACAGAATATGCTGGTTATGTTCTGACGTGCACCTGTGGCCTTAACTATGTGGGGAGTACGAAGCTGCGGGTGCACGTCAGAATATTGCAGCATATAAGAGCAATTTTGCACAATGACCCAGCGTACCTTGTGGCACGCCACTTTTCCAAATGCCATGATAAAGACATCAAGTGCCTTTCCTACTATGTAATTAGTGCCATACCCAAATCTAAAAGGGGGGGGCAATAGGGAACGGCAATTAAGACAGTTAGAAACTAAGTTTATTCTTGACTTTGATAGCAAGTGGCCACGAGGACTTAACACTGAGGACATGCATACTTTTTTGTAAATACACTGGAGTTAAGGTGCTAAGGATACGTTTGTAAATAATTTGTTGCTCAATGTTGCATTTATGAAATTTAAATATTTTCTATGTCTAAAAAATTGCTCTTTGATAAATCTTTCTACGACCTAATGTTAATATTGTTGATGTTTTTAGCAAACTTTTTTTTAGCCAATTTTTAACATACTTTTATAATGGTATTCTTCCCGGCTGGAGAATTTTACTATTAAGAAGATGGAATGTATGTTTGCTATATGATATAATTATATTAACTTTGGTCTTATTGTATTTATTACTGCACTTTATTTTTATTCTCTTTTCCAAAAAATGGGATTTTGTTGAGATTTGCACAATTTGCATCGCACTTTATTATAGTATTTGCACTTTAAAGAATGTTAGCACTATGGCACTTTATTGGTAAAAAGCATTTGGGATTTATCCCAAAAATATTATTGTACTATTGAGAGTACATATCATATAATAACATCAATAGGCATAATAAAAACGACAAGATTTTATTTATGGATTCCTCCAGTTAAAACCAAATGACTTCGAGAAATTATTTACCAGTTTTTTTTTATGTATTCATACATGAAATATTTGTGTTTGTCTTCTGTTAAAAATGCACTGTGATTTTAACAAATAAGCATTCATGCACTATGTAGGGCAATCAAGTTTTGCTTTACAAAACAGGAATGAAGTCTTTCTTTTATGCCTACGATCATGTGATCGGAACAAATGCAATAGGGGTGTGCACTTAATATGCATCTATAAGAGTAAAAATGGCGCAGTAAAAAGCTGAATGTGATCAAGGGCTTTGTTAGCCCGAAACGCGTCGTTGCAGGCTGTGATTTAACAAATAAAAAGAAACTTCGCCTGAAGAGCTGCAGTGGCCTGAGTCTCCTTCTTCGCCAGCGTGGGTTGGAGGTAGTCGGAGTTTTTCTTGTTGAAAATATCTATCTATATATATATATATCTATATATATATATATATCTATATATAGATATATATATATATATATCTATATCTATCTATCTATCTATATATATATATATCTATATATATATATATATATATAGATATATATATATATAGATATATATATATATATTCACTGAAAAAACCATAGGTTATAGACCATATATAGTTAGGGAATAGCATTTAAAAAACCTTATTTTACTCACACAAAACCATTGAAATTCCATATATAGTTAGTTGTACTAACTATATATCACGCACCCGCAATCCACTGCTGATGATGTCACATATTACATCATTCAGGACATGGTCAGTGACATCACTGATGACATCACTGATGACATCTCAAATGACATCACTGATGACATCACTGATGACATCTCAAATGACATCACTGATGACATCACTGATGACATCTCAAATGACATTACTGATGACATCACTGATAAAATCATTCATGTGATAATACGATGAACCTCTTCAGACTCTAATATAACCTTAGATACACTCAGTGTAAACACAGACTCACAGATTGTCACTCATCCATGAAGTTACACACACACCTAGACAGTCATGCAAACAATCAATCACACCTCCATTTCCTTAACTATACAGTTAAACACACCTTACTTATTCAAACATATACTAAAACATATTTACTCACTTATACAATCCTGGATACAAGTTCACAATGATCCATACAGCCACTCACACATTCACTGGCTCTTATGCACAGTTATTTATATATGTCAACTCTCACATGTACTATATTTTACATATGTACTTAATTTGACATGTAGCACTGAGATATCTATTCACTCACCAATACAGTCATGCACACAGTCAACCGCCCATACAGCTGTTTCCAACATGCACTTTTGAGCCCATACATCTATGCACAGAGTCATACACTTCCCAGCCACCCATACACACACTCAGTCTCCCATACAAATGCTTGGGCAACCAATCAATAACCCATATAGTTACTCATATAGCTACTGATCAACACATGCAGCAGTTTACAGAACAACAGACATAATGATGCACAAATTAAGACAGTTTAGTCACTAACCCATGCACTCAGTGAGACACATTTAATCACTCACTCATACATTCAGTCATGCACCTACTAAATCCATCGTCCAGACACTTATACATCGACTCATTCATAAATATGTAAGACATATTTTAACTTTACAGAAAAATACAGTCACTGGATGTTGTCATCAGTGATGTCATCAGTGATGTCATTTGAGATGTCATCAGTGATGTCATCAGTGATGTCACTGACCATGTCATGAATGATGTAATATGTGACATCATCAGCAGTGGATTGCGGGTGCGTGATATATAGTTAGTACAACTAACTATATATGGAATTTCAATGGTTTTGTGTGAGTAAAATAAGGTTTTTTTAAATGCTATTCCCTAACTATATATGGTCTATAACCTATGGTTTTTTCAGTGAATTTTTAAGGTTTTGTAAATGCTAATTCCTAACTATATATGGTCTATAACCTATGGTTTTTTCAGTGAATTTCATTGGTTTTTTAATAGCTAATATCAAAACCTTTACAATGTATTATTCTTTAAAAAGAAAAATATTTTTTACATGTTTTTAATACAATTTTTTTTTAAATTTTTTTTTTGTTTCGCTCCCAGTACGCGTACCGGTTAGCTTCCCGTTAGCTCAATCCGGAGGCGCGACCCGGTACGCGAACCGGTAAACGTTCCTTTTGCGCACCTCTCGCGTTACAAAACAACATCGTGACGCGTCGCGTCAGCATGACGTTTCGCGTTCTCGCGTAATACGTCATATGACGTGCTACGTTCGCGTACCCGGAAGCGCAGCGGTACGCGAACCGGAAGCGATCCGCGGCGCGGCGCCGACCGCGTAACGTAAACACAGCAGGTCATGTGACTCGGTAATAACACTTTTCATTGGTTCATTTCACTTTTGGTTTCCTAATGATGTAATACTAGGTCATGTGATCTAAAATGAACACTTTTCATTGGTTTAGAACTTTTGTTTTTCCCAAATGATGAAAACCCCTCCTTCTTTCCTCACTCTGACTTTCATCTTGGTGAGAGAAAGACCCTTTATTGAGACTTTGAGATGGCTTCATTAGTAGCTTCAGCTGGTGCTAACCCACCACCTCCACCAAATCCAAGAAAGAGAGGACCACCTGCAGAAGTAATTTTGCAAGAAGAGGAAGAACAGGAAGAGGAGGAAGAGGAGGAAGAGCCAAGGTTTTTGCCAGAGGAGCCCAGGAGGTACAATCGAAAGGAGAATTACATCTGGCAATTCTACAGAATTCCTGAGGGGCAAAAAAAAGTGAATGCACGCTACGTGTTTTGCCGTATATGCGGTGATAGATTGTCAAGGGGCACTGATAAAAAATACAGTTATGGCAATCATACTATGCATCGGCATATGAGTAGGTGGCACCCAAATAATTATAGTGCTGCCCAGCTACGTGACGAACAACAAAATCCCCTCCCAATGGCAAGAAGATCGGTGGTTCCAGAGGTGTCGGGACCAGAGGCGAGGGAGATGATTGCAAACATCCAAATGTTGTTTGGGCACGTAAAGCAAGTGTGCGTGGAATGTGGCGATTTCATCTGCTACAGAGAAAGTAGCATCACTTTGATTTTGCGAGCAATTCAAAATCATGTTAATGTTTGTACGAAACGTCCCAAAAAATAAATTCTTTTTTTTTTTTTTGCTCCTGTTGAGCCCTTTATAATGGATCGTTTTTGTTTCCCCCCCCCCCAAAAAAACCAAAATTTTTTTTAAAACGTTCAGAAAATACAAAAAAAGTAAAAAAATGTTCAAAAAATACAAAAAAAAATATAAAACAACAAAAACATAAAAAAAAAGTTCTTTTCAGAACTACCTCCCCATTATAAAAAAATTGGTAGAATATTTGGAACTCTGCCAACCTCTATTTCTCTTAGTTCGCTCCCCGGGGCGCTACCCGGTACGCGTACCGGCAGCTAACCAAAAAAAATATTTTTTAAAAAAAAGAACAGTAAGTATAAGGTAAGCAAACAGACAGTTATGTGAAAAGAAAGACAGCGTTAGGGAGTAAACAAGAGATACTGTTACCTACAATCCACTGCTTATGATGTCACATATTACATCATTCATGACATGGTCAGTAACATCAACAGCAGTGGATTGTAGGTAACAGTATCCTTAGTTTACTCCCTATAGCTGTCTTTCTTTTGACATAACTGTCTGTTTCCTTCCCTTATAGTTACTGTTCTTTTTTTAAAAAATTTTTTTTGATCAGTCATAAACAGTGACATTAATAGAAACAGAGAGAGTGAACAAGAGTGAAGAACTATGGTCCTCCTCAGCCACCCTCAGAAAACCAAGGGGGTCAAGATACATCTACCGTGCCCCCTTCTACCCATTCTGAACATTATTTGCCCTCCATCTTGTATCTTGATTCGACCGAAACACAAAATGGTGGACTCCCATAACGCTGCTGGTTTGCGAACCGGGCAACTTCCCGGGAAGCGGTCCAAAAAAAAAAGTTGGGAAAGTAATTCACAGACACTAAGAGTAATAGAGATGGAGTGAGTGAACAAGACTGAGGAACTATGAGAACAGAGGGACTGAGAAAAAGAGTGGAAGGAGTTGAGTAAGTAGGTAATAGAGAAAGGAATGAGGAAAGTAGCAAAGGCAGGAAACTGAGGATTAAAGAAGTGAAGCAGTGGATCTAATAGTAGGTGAATGTGATAGAAATGTAACGAAAAGAGTACAACTATTTACCTTGTAATTGCCGTTAAATTAATCACATTTTATTTTTATACTTTCAATCTGTGAAAGAGAGAACCAACATTTGAAAAATATTAAAACATGTATTTAAAAATTACAAAAGACAAGGGAAAATATTGAAGGACAAATAGTTTTTCAACAACTTTGACACTGACAGAAGCTTCTGCTTCTCCAGGTCCTCTACACAATCCTAAAGATATACATTTTAAACTAACAGTATCTTGATGCAGATGAAGTGAGGCCTATCTTAAAACATGGTGCATCTTTTGCATTGCTCTTGTTTCAGAAAAGTGTCGCTTCAGGATGCCAATAACATGTCTCCTATCCAGAGATTTGTTTGAGGTGAGGCCTACTCAGAGTTCAAGATGAGATTTACACTTGTTGAAGTGTACAGAGGAGATAATATCTGTGAAAGTCTACCAATGAAGTGAGTCATGTCCACTGCACTCTTCAACAAAGTAGAAACCTCCTATGTTTCCCTGGACAGACCTAAACTTGATCTGCACAATGTGATTCGTAATGATAGGAAACACAGGTGATGTAATTGAAATATGTGCAATTTATTTTGCTCATTTCACAATCACATCACTTGTGTTTCCTTTGCTTAGGTATCTCATTGTGCAGATGTAGTCCAGCATATGAAAGAATACGTAGAAGTGCAGCACTGCATGCAATAAATTTAACACTTACAGAAAACTCACCTTCTCCATGCCTCCTACACAGTTCTACATATACATCATAAATGCAAACAGTACAGAATTAATTATACATGTTAAATGGTTTATTTTTGCTGTTCTCAGAATGTATCAAAATTCACTAAAAACAGTGACTTGAAGGTATTCATCATGTAACAGCGGGGGAAAAAAAACACAATCAAAATGATTGTGTTTAAAAAACCCATACAACATCAGAAATTAAAATTCAGAACTCCTTAAAGTTAACTTACTTTCCATGACGTCCAAGGATGTCCTATGAACAGCTTACACTCTTTTGTGCTGTTATTACTTTCAGCCCGCCACTTTCTGAAAGAAAACCTCCATCGTTTTTAAAAACACGTTACATGCAATAAATGACTTCTTGCTCTGTACCACTATTTTCCACAAGGCCAAATCTAGTCAGAGATATTTATAACTCTTGGATTTCTTGTAAGCCAATCCCATCATTTGGCATTTCCGCAACTTTCACAATTAAAATGTTGAAGATCATTTTCACAATCCTGGAATAGTAATATCTTCCCCTTCTTGCTCAGTCATGTTCTACATTTCCTATGACACTGATACTGCTTAATATGAAGCAGACTTACACTACCTCTATGAGTAGTACAATTATTTAATTCTCTACATCACTTTTAATCACAAAGCAATGTAAAACAGTAGACAGCATTGCAGACTTACATTCCCTCTACTCCATGTTTTGATTGGCTGCTTCAATTAGCTTATGAAAAGAAACAGTTTTTCTGAACTCATTCAAAGTGCACATATATCTCCATGATGTCCAATCCTATGATTAGAAGTTATGTCTCTGAACTACACTTATCCTCAAGGCCAAATTGTGTAGGAGCCATTAGAACTTCTTGAAATTCCACAGAGCACATCCTGAGATTATTTCCCTAAAATTTTGGTTTTAAAAACACCAGGTAAGAGTTTTTAAGGTCATACGGCAATTTTTTTTTGAAAATTAAAACAGAATCATTGCAGAATGACCAGCCATTTCTAGACTTTAAATAAGCTGTGTAATGTCCTGATGATATTGAAGGGCCGTCATGATATATAATTGCTGTAGTTACAAAAGTCCTTCCTGATATTGACAACTGCGAAGCTACAAATTTTTTTATTAAAGTTGTCAATTTTGTTCCATCAGGCCTACATCGTTGGAACATTAAAATGACGTACTGGCCATATGTTCGTATAAATAAAGTGGACATCATTTCAGATTTACATTGGCTACACTCCATGTTGTGATTAGCAGCTTTTACTAGCTTATTAAAGGAGACTGATTTACTGTCTGGCAAAGTTAAATATATAAATCTTTCTGAGTCTACACTAGTAGTACTTGATACCATACAGTTCTCGCAGTCATGCTGCCATTGATAAGAAAGCCCAAACAGCTGATCTACATCTACACCTTCAGCATGTAATACATCAAGCATATACATTAAAAACTCCTGACAATCTTGCTGAATATTTTGAGAGAATTGTGTTTGGCCTGAACATCTATCTAACAGATTTCTAATTTCAGACACACTTTCTATGTTTCTTCTATCAGTGGTACATTTCTCTAACACAGAATTTAACAAACTGCAAAATCTTTGATCAGAATTGACCACAATCTCTTCTTTTACATTTTTTAGAGAAAACAAAACATTAATTACTACATTAGCATAGCAGTTGACACCAGAACTGTTTTCAAACTGAAAACCAACAACATCTTCAACAGAATCCTCTTTGTTTCTGCTTGTAATTTTAGGTTCATCGACTTTTCGTCTTTTTGCTACAACCTCCCCAGTATTGGTCACATTTCTTCTTTTCCGGCCTACCACACGTTTCTCAAACAAAGGATACTGAGGCAAATGTGGCGCATACTCTCTTCTTAACCTATTGTATTCCTTAACACAATCTAGATCCGCACAAATGTTTGTGACATCACACTCAATCAAGTACAATCCCGATAAAGTTCTAACTCGTGACAATGCCACGTATGCCATACCCTCCTTGAACACAGAACTGCCAATATTCACCAATGCACAGTCTACACTTAAACCTTGCGATTTATGGATTGTCACCGCATATGCCAAGCAAACAGGAAACTGCTTACGGCGAACATATAAGTCTTTCACAAGCAAAAATCTAGCAGAGCAACGACCAATTAGCTGTACTTCCTCAATGCCATCAAATTTAATTTTTAAAAATTCAATTCCATCTCTATTTCTGTATTTTACAAAATCAACAACATTACCCATTGACCCATTTACCAGACCTCTTTCAACATGTAAATTCCTTCTTAAAATTATACGGCAGTTCAAGCACACATTCAGAGTCTTTTCAAAACCTGCAGTTTTAGATATAGTCTTCTCTAATGAATCCAATTTTGTTTTCAGATTCTCAGACAAAATAATTGTTGATCCCATATGCTCTACTCTGTCAATAGCTTCCAGTTTCACAATCTCTTGCTTTTCTAAATTCAACATTTTGTTGTTGAATTTGGCACATTCTGCAAGAGTTGGCATCAAACATATTCCAGATTTCTTATCAGTAATTTTCTGAAAAATATTCTCAGGCACAACATCTTGTTCTGGATACAAATTTGACAGTAATCGTGCATGTAAAGCTTCTTTCCCATGCTCGGTCACTTTTCCAATTCTAACATCTTGTAGAATAGTCTTGTAAACTTCATCCTTCGCCTGACGCATATTTTCATGCAGTTCAGCATAATTGAAGTTTAACCATATATTGACGTTGCCAATGCTGCCTAGGCACTTCCTGGTATCTTCATGCGTGAGCATTTTGAACACAGGTTGCCCTTTCACTGGTGTCAGCTGCAGAAGATCTCCGAAAACAATGATGTGTTTCCCACCAAATAACACATCATACTCTGTTTTGAGAACTTCTTGCATCCTCAAATGCACAAAGGCAAGCATGACATTGGAAACCATGCTTACTTCGTCAATGATAAGAAGTTTCATTTTCCTCAAGATTCTTGAAACTTCAAAACAAGCATCTCCAGATAGCTTGTGATATTCTAATTTGTTGTCATGCTCCACTGGCAGCATCAGTAAACGATGTAAAGTAATCCCTTTAATATTATGTGCTGCCAGTCCAGTTGGAGCAGTGACAACACAAGACAGCGATGACTCTGTCCTTTCCTGCAAATAGCATGAAATTGCTTTAATGAGGAAACTTTTTCCAGTTCCCGCTTCTCCACTCACGTACAGTCGGACAGGCTTCAACGACGTACATGAGCACTCTTTCTTATCATGACTTAATCCATGATCAATTTGCATGGTAACTTCGTCATATATTTTCCTCTGCTCAACGTTGAGTTGCCTTTCCAACTCTTCTAAGTTAACCGCATCCTCTTGAGCATGTGCCATGGCTCTTTCCACTTCATTCATAGCAGTGGCAGCTTCATTTTCAATAAGAGGTCCTCCTAGTGGATCCTGACTCAATGAAGCAGAACTCTGACTGTCCTGAGAACTGTCTCTGGCAATCTCGGCTGCAATCGTTGCTTCCTGCTCAATTTCCGCATTCAACATTTCTACATATTTGGGAAAAGCAGTACATTCTATGGTCTCCTTGGCGGCATTGAAAGAGTCTTCGTAACAGAGGAAATCTCCAAGCAGTTCCTCTTCTGCACGCCAAGGCTTGAAAAGTTGCAAAAGTGCTAAATAGAAAAACTCCTTTTTTTCAGGAGATTCGCCACTCAATTTTCGATGGTTTATCAAGTGGCATTTTCTTTGCTTGACCAGACATCCCTCACTTCCTATTACAGCATACACTCCTTTCTCAGTATCTTCTTTGATGTTCCTCTTGAACATGTAATTTTGCAGAACCTCATACAGACAAACATTCTCTAGGTGACTGCTTCGATTTGGATAATATGTATCCAACATGTTTGTCTTCAAAATGTCGGTACTGTTTGGCTCCTTTTCCGCCAAATACTCAATTTCCCGCACAGGTTTGAGAACTCGATTACGCGTTGCAGCAAGACCAAGACTCGCCCAAACGATACTCCTGGACTTGGCATAGAGACTTGCTGAAGACAACCGGTCAGAACATTCGTACGCTCCGATTTCTCGATGCGACAACATCTTCAGACTGAAACTGTACAACTTCTTGCTGAGGCTCTTTTCATGGGAAATGTCCTCCCACATATCCTTCAATTCTGTCTTCTCTTTTTTGGTGATGTAAGACGTCACATACCGAGCCACAGCCATACAGTTATCAGCCACAAACTGTATATCCATGTTAGCATTCCACATGGACAAAATCACCGGGTTGTAGTCGTTGATGTACTTGGACTCTTCGTTCCTCTTCAAATTGTAAGTGTTTTTAGGTGATTTCTTCATCACATTATGTCGCAGCGAAGACATCAAACTGTTTACTCTTCCTTTAGAAATCACCGGTCGTGGAAAGCCGAAACGACATTTGGTGTAGAACTTGTCTTTGTTTCGGAATTTACGACGGCAGTACTTTCCACATCGATGGCTTTGGAAACGCAGAACTTTTTCTCTTAGGCTTTTCTTCTCCTTTGCGTTTGGAACAGCACACGTAGAATACTGTTGTATAAAACTCATCACTGAGTCTTCTGGATCCGTTCCAAATTTAGGTGCATCCTTGATCCACAGCAACATATGTATATGAGGAGCACCTCTTGCTTGGTACTCCTTTCTCCAGAAGAAATCCAACACCTCTCCAAGAGGTGGATTCTTCTTATTCATGATGAAAGACATCATAGCTTCAAATCTATGATTGAAGTACCTACATACATTGACTGGATCCAAAGAGCACAGTTCTCCGGGTGTCTTGAATTCGATGTTTTCTACGTTAGCATTTGCCTCTCGTAGAAATTGAAGTAAGTCTTCCCAGCCATACTCGGCACAACTCAGAGTGAGGAACCATGTGGGAGTACCTAAGTTCCTCAGCATACATTTTAAATCACCATGACGACGGTACCAGTACTCATTAGTACCACGCTGACACGCCATGAGATTAATCAGGTGAGAATCCAAAATACTATCTTGGACATTCACTTTATCCATAAAATCACATGCCGAGATGTTTTGCATGTGTATACCACTTTTCAAGATGTGGTTCACTGCATATGACAGTCCAGACAGATCGCTTTCAAACAGGAGATGAAACAAATAAGGAATGCATTGTCGAAACCTAGCATCTCCTGCATACAATCGCAAAGTCCGGTATTCAGAAGCAGGAATTTGATGAGGTCGCTCATCATATCTTCCTCCCTGACCTGTTGGAAAAAGCTGTGGGAAACACAGAGCTTCCAAACTTTCCTCCCAAACACTAATGGGACTCCCTTTGGCTTGTTTCATTTGAAACAACTCAATAGCATTCCCCATGACTTCCTTCGAATGCAAAGGATGAACACTATAATGTTCATATATTTCCTCACTAGTAGAGGGTTCTACTTTCTCAATTTGACCAGCACACAAATCGCTATCCTCTTCCTCACTTACTTCCTCTTCTGCAACATATACATTCTTATAGTATTTATTATTTTTTTTCAAATACAATGTTGCCTTTTTAACTTTCCTAACATCTACTAAATCTTGCCATATTTTCTTATTCTTTGTCGGAACCCCATTAACTAAGATAACCAGAGGTTCCTCTTCCACTTTTTCTACTCCAATTGTGTTAATGTTTTTCTTGAAATCTAGAGGCAAATAAACAACTCTTCCCTTTAATCCTCTCTGTAAATCTGATGGAGGCAATTTCCCTGTCTTTGGCTCCATTCTTACAATAGCCTGAAAGGGATGGATACTTTGAATCAAAATAGATTCATAAGTATTTAAGTCCTTCAATTCAGAAGGAATCTCAACCAATTCCAGATTATTATGAACTGCTCTAGCAGGCATCTGGTTTTGTTTTAATTTGTTACAACAATAAGTACACACACGTTGATCCAATCCCAAATCAAAACAATTTTCTACCATCAAGTATGTTGCAAAATCCTTCCATTCACTATTATTTTCCCTTTCACTTTTTGCATATAAATCCACTAACTTAGTCTGATTCTTATAATAAGTGCGTCTACAACACACACAAGTGAAATTAGGCCTCTCACTTGATTTCATGTCAAACGTCGCAATTTCCCTCTGGAAATTATCTGTACTGGAAACATGTACACTATCTTCCAAATGACCCTCTACTTCTTGCTCAATTTCAACATTCTCCTCTTTACTTCCAAAGTAACAAAACTCAATTTCTTCACATATATTCTTCACATCTATTTCAGAACCATGCAAAAGAGCAGCGCATAATTGTTTCAGCATAATTGCTGGACTCTTAGCATAATACAACAGTCTAACTAACTTCCTCACTTTGTTATGATGCACTGCTAGCATCCTGAAATGATGAAAAACACTCTGGCATACTCTCCTGGATAGACAAGCCAGTGAATGACCATGCAAACCTGTCACTTCTCTTACTCTGCAAGGATCTAATTCTTGCAACAACCTCATTTTCTGCTTCAAACTTTTTTTGTTAAATGACCGTACAAAATCACAAAGCAAATTGATGGAATCCTGTCGCACACTGCAAATACTACTACACTTCCAGGTGTACACAGGACCCTTAGCACGTCTTCCTAAAACCTCATTACCTAACAACTCTTCTGCCTCTGTTGTCACAAGTTTTTCTTTTTCAACTGGACAACCATCTTTCACTTCATAAGCACGACCACTGATGTCAACTGCATGCACCAAATCATTATCCTGGAAATAACTCTCTTCATTAAAAAATGCCTCACAGCTTGAACTATGTATCCATTCTCCAGAAAAAACTTCACAAAAATTACTACGATTAACTATTCTCTTCCATCTACTATTTCTTTTGAAATCAAAAATTGCCTTGTTTAGCTTCCTAATTCTATTGATTATCAAAATAAATAACTTACGTTTAATTTCAAATGCCTGATCAATAACTTTCTCAACTTTTTTTTTTCTCTTATAAAAAACTAGTTTCTGTTGACCTTTCTTAATATTTTTTAACAAATTGCCAATTATCCTGTTGCGGAACATTCGTTTACGAATCTCCCTAAACTGTTGTTTCCTTCTACTATCATGCACAGAGTTATCTCTTGCTCTAGCAGTAACATTTTCATTTGTCCTTTTCTTTCCATTTGATTTACTTCTCGTGTTATGGATTGAAACATTTTCTGTAGTAATATTTTTTTTATTACAAATATTTCTTATGAAATATTTAGAGCTCTTACCCGGTGCTTTCTTCGTGGCTTGAGAAATCTTTTTGTTAGAGGACTGCTGCGTTTTTTTTTTCTCCTGCTGTCTTTGACGTTTTGCAGCCTTTATCTGTCTTAGTATTGTAGGCATATTGAAATCTTGAAATGATCTGCAGTTGAATCTGAGGAAAAATATAATAAAAAATGTTAATAAACATTATTATCAAACAGTAAATCAGTAATAGTGATCAAAAACATAACACACTACTTACAATCAGATAGGAGAAAGCTGCTTCAAAACCCTGCGCCTGCTTGAAGCTGGCATAGGTCTTGACGCAGCATTGTAGAGATGGGGCACCCCTGAGCCTTGCTGGAGCTGCATCGCACTTACGATACAACTCCAGCAATGCGCCACCTTTACGGCACAGATGCGTCACGCATCTGTGCCGTTTTTGCCCCATGCTGCGCCGCATTGTAAATGCAGCACAACATGGGTGGCGGAACAGTGGCGCAGGATGACTGTCACATCCCTGGTGATGCGCCACTCATCATAAATCTATCCCTAAGCTTCTTATCTTGTTACAGATGAACTGCCATATGTATCATCAAAATATTTTACATTTTCTAAATAGCGAATTTTAAGGAATAAATAGCGATTCTTTACCATTCCTAATTTGCGATGAGCAAATTGCTAATTGCAAGTTACCCATTCATTTCCATGGCCTAGGAGGCTAATATGAATGAAGGTTTAATTTGCGATTAGCAATTTGCTCATCACAAAGTAGGAATTTTTCCAAGGGTGCAGGGGTGTCTCAAGAACACCTGCTGCACCCCTGAAAAACAAATTTAGGGGCATATGGCACACATACATGCCTTAAGGGCATGTGTTGGCGTCATATGGCACCTTTTCTTTTTTTGAAAAAAAGCTTTTTGAAAAGAATTCACAAATTACCACTAATTTACCACAATAGTTTCCAAATCCTTAATGTCATTTTTTACATAGTTTTTGTTTGATACATTGCATTTAAGTAGTCACAAAATTTACAAATGCTTCAGTGCAATCGCAAAATAAGGAATAGCAAATTTTGCTACTCCTTATTTTGCATCAAAGTTGTTTGATACATACCATTTGTCTAATTAACATTCGCAAAGGCCGAAATTCATAGAATTTTGATCTTTGCAAATGCTAATTAGCTTGATACATATGGCCCCAAGTGAGGCCTGTCTTGCGACATGGTGCATCTTTTGCATTACTGCTGATTGGGTTTTATGTGGTACGTTTTTTTTTTACACTATGACATATCTGCCTAAATGCATCAATTTTTAATGTTGTCACCTCATAGCAAATATTATGCACCACCGCTGCATCATAAAAGTGACGCACAGTGGCAGAAAAAAGGCATACACCTATCATAAATCTATCCCTAGTATTTTAAATGATTAATCCAGGATGACAATAAAGTGTGTCCTATCCAGAGGTTTGTTTAAGGTGAGGCCTACTCAGGATTGCAGATTAAAGTTACGCTTGATGAAGAATACAGAGGAGATAATACATATAAAGGACTACCAATGAAGTAAGTAATGTGCACTTTATTGCGCCAGTCATCATAAATGTATCCCTAAGCTTCTTATCTTGTTACAGATGAACCACCATATGTACCATCAAACTATTTTGCATTTCCTAAATAGCAAATTTTAAGGAATAAATAGCAATTCTTTACTATTCCTAATTTGCAATGAGCAAATTGCTAATTGCAAATTACCCATTCATTTCCATGGGCTAGGAGGCTCATAGGAATTAATGTTGCAATTTGTGATTAGCAATTAGCTCATCACAAAATAGGATTTTTTTCAAGCGTGCAGGGGTATCTCAAGAACACCCTGCTGCACCCCTGAAAAAGAAATTTGGGAGCACATGGCACACCTACATGCCCTAATGGCATGTATGGGCGTCATATGGGACCTTTTTTTTTTTGTTGAAAAAAATGCTTTTTGAAAAGAATTCGCAAATTACCACAAACTAGAAGTTGGTGGTAGTTTCCAAATCCTTAATATCATTTTTTACATATTTTTTTTTGATACATTGCATTTAAGGAATCACAAATTTTGAATTATTGACATTTTAAGTAATTTCCACATGTGCAGTGTTTTCAAAATATAATTTGAAAATCGTTTTTGGGGAAAAGTAATGGTTTGCAAATTTATGACAAGGACATAATGGTGTATGCTTCTCTATAAGGCATTTCAGTATCTCTAATGTCATTTTTCCCATATTACATTATAAGACCTTTCCCCATGAAGCACATTCCTTGTAAATATGCTCCCACCTGTGCATTGCAAATTTAGATTTTGACTGTTTCAGACACATAGCCATGTTGAAAGTGACCCAAAAAAATTGCAAACGTTTTAAAATAACACATTCATGTGTCTTAAGGACATTTTAAGTCATTTCCCCATGGACAATGTTTTCTAAGTGGCACAAAAGAGGTATACACCTATCATAAATCTGTCCCTAGCATTTTAAATGATTAATTCAGGATGACAATAAGATGTGGCCTATCCAGAGGTTTGTTTAAGGTGAGGCCTACTCAGGATTGCAGATTAAAGTTACGCTTGATGAAGAATACAGAGGAGATAATTTATTGTAAAGGCCTACCAATGAAGTAACTGATTTCTACTTCATTGCACCAGTCATCATAAATGTATCCGTAAGCTTCTTATCTTGTTAGACATCAACCGCCATATGTATCATATAACTATTTTGCATTTCCAAAAAAGCGAATTTTAAGGAATAAATAGCGATTCTTTACCATTCCAAATTTGCTTTGAGAAAATTGCTAATTGCAAATTACCCATTCATTTCCATGGGCTAGGAGGCTCATATAAATGAAGGTGCAATTTGCGATTAACAATTTGCTCATCACAAATTAGGAATTTATTCCAAAGGTGCAGGGGTGTCTCAAGAACACCCTGCTGCAACCCTGAAAAAGAAATTTGGGGGCATATGGCGCACATAAATTTTAACAACATTCCTTTACCTCAACAGCGATTTTCAAATCATAACTTCAAAACACTACACATGGGAAAATTACTTAAATTGTCCTTAAGACACATAAAAGCGTTTTTTGATTGGCTTTCCTGCATGGTAGGGTCACTTTTAACATGGCTATGTAACACAAACATTCAAAATCAAAATTTTCCATGCACAGGTGGGAGCATATTTACAAGCAATTTGCGCCACAAAGAAAGGTCTTACATTAAAATGGGAAAAATAACATCAGGGACAGTCAATTGCCTTATAAAGAACCATACACCATTATGTCCTTCTCATGAATTTAAAAACAATTCCTTTTTCCCAAAAACGATTTTCAAATCATAATTTCAAAACACTGCACATGAGAAAATGACTTAAAATGTCATTGAAACACATGAAAGCGTTTTTTGATTGGCTTTCCTGCATGGTTGGGTCACTTTTATCATGGCTATGTAACACAAACATTCAAAATTAAAATTTTCATGCACATGTAAGAGCATATTTACAAGCAATTTGCGCCACAGAGAAAGGTCTTACACTAAAATGAGAAAAATAACATCAGGAACAGTCAATTGCCTTATAAAGAACCATACACCATTATGTCCTTGTCATGATTTTATAAACAATTCCTTTTCCCCAAAAACGATTTTAAAATCATAATTTCTAAACACTGCACATGGGAAAATGACTTAAAATGTCATTAAAACACATGAAAGCGTTTTTTGATTGCCTTCCCAGCATGGTTTAGTCACTTTTAACATGGCTATTTAACACAAACATTCAAAATCTAAATTTTCCATGCACATGTGAGAGCATATTTACAAGCAATTTGCGCCACATAAATCATAATTTTCTCCTTAAAGCACACTATTCTCTATCTAAAGTAAAGAAATATTTTCTCACCTTAACAAATACTTTCAGTTTCAAAACAGTCTAAGAAACACACCAATTTGTCTTCAGCAGAGCAAAAGGTATGCACTCCAGAGTCTGCAGCTATCAAAAGCACAGAAATGCTGTAATTCTTCACACATATTTCTCATGTCACCCAATCAAAACTCTTCCCTCACTTTTTTTCAAATGAAAACCCTTCCCCCTCTGCCCTTTCTGCCTATTTTCCATAGCAACCACCTCTTGGAGAAACTCTGGTGTTTGCAAGTTCACACAACAATGTTGCAATTGAACTCTGAACTCTCAGTGCACCTGCATATCCAGTGCTTTCTTTCATTTAATGATTTTTTATTGACCACTCAAAATACATCTTTCAAACAACACATCTGTACACCCTAACTTTCTGTTTTCATCAATCAAAATCCACCAATCACTGTTACTGCTTCATGAACACAGAAACTCCACAGTTTTTTTCATTTCAAACTCTCATTTTTTCAACTGCCATTTCATTGCCACACTTCATCTGACTGCAGGAGAACCTTCTCTCACCATGTTTTCTGTCTGGATTGTTGGTCATAGTTATATTCACTGGGCTCAAAGGTACGTTGAAAGCAGGAATTTACCTAACCTCAATTTACAAGATGTGCAAATTAAGTGGTTTGGCCACAGAGGATTAAAATGTCACCAATTGATACCATTGGTGAAAACCTTTATGCATTTGCCAAAACCTGACCTGTTAATTGTGCACTGTGGAGGTAATGACTTGGGCACGTTGACTGGTGTAGGTCTGGAAATGCTTTTAAAGGACACCTTTGAGCAATTAATGGCACTTTTTCCTCAGACTGCCTTGGTATATTCAAATATATGCCAAAGACAGAAATGGAGATGGTCAAACCAATTTTGTCCACAAATTGAGAAGTCGAGGAAGCATGTAAACAAATCTGTTTCAGCTTACATGAGAGACCATGGAATGGGCTCCCTGTACAACAATAACTTGCGATACTACATGCAAGATATCTACAGAGGAGATGGAGTTCACTTCTCAGATGAGGGCAACAGAGTTTTCACTCTGAATTTAAGAATGTGCATTGGTACCTACTTATAAGTACCTAAATGTACCATAAACCCAAAAGCTCTTCTCAGAGCTACCCTACATCTAATCACTCACAATTATTATTTTACTCTAACTTTTTTCACTAATTTTCAACAAAGTACACTCCCTGGGGCGCTACCCGGTACGCGTACCGGGAGCTAACCTCGCGAAATTTTTAAAAAAAATGTTTTTTTTTCGCACATATAAACCTCCTCAGCCACCCTCAGAAAACCTAGGGGGTCAAGATAACTCTACCGTGCCCCCTTGTACCCATTCTGAACATTATTTGCCATCCATCTTGTATCTTAATTCGACCGAAACACAAAATGGTGGACTCCCGGAACGCTTAAGGTACGCGAACCGGGGCGCTCAACGGTTCGCGTACCGGGTCGCTCCCTGGGAAGCGCACCATCAAAAAAGGTGGGAAAGTAGTTCACAGAAAAGCCACTTGAGACAATTTCACCAAATATAGATTAGCTCATACTACATACCAATCCCTACCATTTTCACAAATTTGATTGGAATTCCATTTAGCCATTTAGCCTGTAGACCTCTCTAAATACCGTGAGGTAAATTACTTCACAAAACACATCTGAAATGTTGGAATTGACAACCAATTAAAATGTTACTTTCATTTTCTACTTTTTTTACCTGACATTTGATTGGTTATGTACCCGAATATATATAAAGGAAGAGAAGGAAACACAGCCATTTTGACTACTACTTCCTGGTGTACATTTCAATAGGATTTTCATTAATAACTTCAACTTCTTTTTAAAGGTAAGTTGTTATTTTTAAAACTGAAGTATATTGTGCACTTTAAGTTAATATGGCAAACTTTTTCTGTTAGTTATATACTATCCCTCTGTAGTACTTATAAATTTAGATACAATCACTCTGATACTATACACTGCCCAAAGATAAATTCTCTGTTAAAAACTGCCTATCTAAAATTAATCCCAACAGTGCCCTACCTCTACTAATATATATTTTTTTTATGCAAATTTCAGGGAAAATGGAAAGTGAACAAAACATTTCATTTGAAATTGTCCTTCCAGAGTCCAACACAGAAATCATTGATCCAAATGAGATTGAATTTATGGATGAAACTTGGGACCAAGAACTACTGCAATGTGTACAAGCAGTAGATAACCTCCTTGCAAATGAGGACATTTTACAACCTCAGAGACTACAATCTATATTCCATGATTATTATGAAATTTCTGACAATGAAATGTTAGAAAGTTTAATAAATTATGAAACACAATAAAAAAAGCTTAAAAAATAAAAAAAAATAAAAAATAATCAACAAAACCAACAATCAATTAACATACAGCATTTGAAAAGTCTATCATTCATTTTTCATTGTGGTACGCTCCCCAGAACGCTTCCCGGTTCGTGTACCGGGCGCTAACCACGAAAAAAAAAAAAAAAATTTTTTTTTTTTGCTTCGCGGGGCCCCTTTAAAACCTCCACATTAAACCTAGGGGGTCAGCGAGGATCTACTATGCCCCCTTATAGTTATTTCCCCCTTTGTTTTGGCCTCCTCTTGTCTCTCGATCCTACCGAGAGACAAGATGGCGGCCGCTCCGGACTGTTTAGAATGTTGACAGACACCGGAGAGCCAATCAGCTTCGCTACGCGAAGTTCCGTTACGCGTCAAGTACGCGAACCGGGGCGCTGCCTGGTCCGCGCTTACAGATATATATCTTTTTTTGAACGTTAATTTCTCAAAATCCACTGCAGCACATATATTGAGACCTACAAAAGGCACATCGGGCTACCAGTCCCTACAATTTTGCCAAGTTTCGTGCAAATCCATTCAGCCGTTCGGGCTAAAAGTGAGGCTAACCGCCCTATGGAAAACTCAATGTTAAAAACACGTTTTGGGACGCCCCTTTTTTCTCGGCCCCCCCTGGACCAACTCCCCCCAAATTTCCAGGGGCTGCTCAGAAACAAAATGTTCCATTTTGCTGAAAATTTCAGCCAATTCCGTCCACAAACGCCAAAGTTATTAGACATAGAATTTTCAAAAATCCCATAGGGAAAAAATCCTAACTATATATACCTACTGGCGACCGCCAGTAGGTAATACTACTATAATAAAGGAAGAACTTTGCACCTTTGAGGCGGGTAAACTCAGGAACCACAGCGCCAATCCACACACCCGATACATCATTGTAATCGTCAGGGTGTGCAGATGGACATAGGCTATATAAATAAAAAAAAATACGTTATTTAAAAAATTGTCGATAAAAAAAAAGTAGTCCCTTGCAAGTAGCGCCGGCAGCGACCTGCGTGGTGACATCATGAGCGCGGGGAGGAGCGGCGTGCAGGAGCGGAGGAGGAGCGGCAGATATGGCGCGGGGGAGGAGCAGTGACGAACGGCGGAATGGCGGTGAGGACCGGCGGCAGGCGGGAGGAGCGGTAAGCGGCGGAGCAGTGAAATGAGGAGCGCACAGCTGAGGTAAGGCTCCGGGCAGGCGGGGGTCAGGGCAGGCAGGGGTCGGGGTAGGCGGGGGATGGGGCGGGCAGGGGCCCGGGCTGCTTCACCACGTCGGGGCGGGCAGGGGGCTGGGCTACTGCACAATGTCGGGGTGGGCGGGGGTCCGGGAAGCCTGATTGCTCCCGGACAAGGTCGGGACGGGCTGCTAGTATATATATATATATATATATATATATATATATATATATATATATATATATAATATCTCATCTCAGAGGCGCAACTAGAGCCAAATTTCAGGGGGGGGAATACGAATACTTTCGGCGGGGGGGGGGTGGCTGACGCCTCCAGCAATATGCACAGTGGAGATGCAGGGGCTCTAAGAAGGGGTGAAAAGCAACAAAGCCTTGTTAACACGTAAATGGTCTTTTAAAGACCTGTTAAGTACTTGGGTCGAATGTGTGTGTGCCCGGGAAGCTCTCAGCCCGGACTTACACACAAGAGGAGGGAGGGGGGTGGGGGGTGGCTGAAGCCCTTTGAGCCCAATATATATATCCGTTTTTCCTGAGCATTGCAACAAATGTATTTTGACATTTTCTACTCCGAGATGGGCATAGATTCGCTGGCTATGAAAAAACGACTCCTTCGACACTAGTCAATCCATGGAAAGTTCTGTCGAGGCTCACAGAAACCCTCAAGAATGGGAACAATATAGATATTTGTTCGAGGCAAGCGACGTAAGGGAAATCGTCTTTTCCATAAGAGTTTACTGCCAGGGCTGCGAGAGTTTGCACGAGGGGCAGGCAAGAGGCAGAGAGAGGGCTCCTGCTGCAGAAGAACAGTTTTTGGAAGAAATTCTCATCTCATAAAATCAAAGACCCACTTCCTGTGAGCGCAAGAGGTGTGGTACATAGCAAGGTCAGGCCGGGTGCATTTAAGTTCTGCTATGGCTAGGCATTTAGCTAACATTTAGATATTCCACTTAGGCCCCATTAATTTTTATTTACTTATTAGAAGCTGAAAATGTAAAGAAACTATAACTCGAATTTTGACTCCGATAGATGACCCATTAGTTCAGAAATCTACATTTTACACATTGAAATCAAACTGCTGTTTGTTCGTTCTTAGTTTTTTTTCTGCGCACGGTAAACTTATGTAAACAAGAACGAAATAAACTAAAGGAGGCCAAACACACCAGTGTTTTATATGTTTGATTATGCGTTTTTCTCATGTTTGGAACTATTGCTCTTTAAACCTCCAGTTTAATGCTTCTTAAATCTAGACATGGAATACCTGTTCTAGAGTAAATCCAGGAGTCGGATTCCGGAAGCTCGGTTTTAAGAAGCGCGAAGGCACTATGGCCCATCAGCGTCGCGCTGGCTGTAGGGTCTCACTTTGATCTGGAGTCCTCCTACCGGCTCAGAGGCTTTTCTTAGCATTTTAGCGTGAAATGATGCATGCTGTTATCGCGCTTGCGTGTCAGGGACTGGAAAAACAGCCTTCCGTGGCCTAGTGGGGCGATCCTTCTTATAGAGAAGTCAAGAGAGGCCTTTGAAGCGGTAAAACATGCCGCTGGGCATAATTCGGGCCTCCAGTCCAACAAGGAATGCAGCGTCCCGCAAGTGGTGCGCGCGAGAACGAGCACTATGCCATACGTTTTGAAATATCGCGCACGTGTCTGGGCACGATAATTCAAAACATATTGCGTTGTGCGGTGTTGTGAGTTGGCAGGGACAAGAGGAACTGACGCAGACACTTTCTTTATAGTCTTAAGAGAGGGTTTTATTTTCATAAACACTTTCTTTCTCCTGCTTGTCAGTCTTTCTCTTGCAAAAGCCGCTGGGTCCGTCTTGGCCTTTCTTTCAAGATCCAGACTGCGGGACCACGGGGAACAGGAAAGAGACTCTTTTTCTCCCGTACTTCACTCCGGGGATTTCTCCGGTTTTTCACTCCGGGGATTTAGCCAGGTAACCGGAAAGAAAACAAAACAACAAACATAGGAGTTAGAACAGCCGTCCTTGTTTGAGTCCGAATAGGGCCGGGAGTGAGGGAGAAAACCGCGTGTTCTAGTGCTTAGACGACTCTCGCTACAGTGTCGACGTGCTCGTGAAGGGGAGGGGAATTCAGACTGTACAAAATGTTTATTTCTATGTACAAGCGGCTTAAACTGTAGGTTGGTGATATTGTCCCACCCAACCCACAACTCTGCCCCGTACCTGTTTCAGCCACGCTCCTCCCGTGGGAACGTGGCAGGGCAACTCGTGGGGTCATTGGCCTCCTGGCTTGCTGAGTACGGCAGTGTTGTTCTTCGCCTCCCTCTTCTCGTCACCTTTCTCCTCCGGTTTCTTCTCCTCCTCTCTCTCACTCTCAAATCCGCCTTCTCCTTGTCCTACCCCCGGGGAAACGCCGTCCGTCCACTTCCTGGTTCCACCCTCCTTTGACAGAATCTCCGCGATGACGTTCCTTAGGGGAGGAGCCACGTCGGTCTTGAGCTCCCACTTAAAGGAGCCTTGTTGGTTTTCGTCGTCCATTCTCCAGAAGGGTTCGCTGTCTGTTTCCCAGTTCGCATTGACATATGGATTTGCGTGCTGTAAGGAGGGAACAGAAGCCGGTGTGAGTGGAGTTCCTGACCCCCATTCGTGTATTTGGATCGGATCCTCGGAGGGACGTTCCAACCCGCTACACACCTACCCCTCTGGCTTCTCCCGATCGGGGAGAGGAAAAACCCTGGACAGGTAATCCTCATTCCCGTTATCGGATCCTTTCCTATGTCTTACGGTGAATGAATATGGTTGCAGGGACAATAATCATCTTAGGATCCTTGGATTATGGCCCTGGTTTTTATACATCCACTTCAAGGGGGTGTGATCAGTATAGAGTATGAATGGATTTCCCTCCAGATAATATTGGAGTTTGTCAATGGCCCACTTGATGGCTAAGCACTCTAGTTCTATTGTAAGGTACTTACACTCCCTGGGGAATAGTTTACGACTAGCATAGAGTATAGGATGTTCTTGGCCATCCTCCCCCATCTGTGACAAAACGGCCCCTATACCTACGTTGGAGGCGTCAGTGGCTAATATAAAAGGTCTCTGAAAAATTGGGGGACACCAAGACTGGTTTGGTAGTTATGATACGTTTTAGACTCTCGAAGGCTGTGACCGCTTCGGGAGATGGAATTTGGAGTTCTCTGGGTCTGACATCTTTTCTAAGGAGATCGGTCAGTGGAGCGGCTAACTCAGCAAATCGTGGTATGAAGCGGCGGTAGTAACCAATGAGGCCTAAAAACGCTCTTAGGTCTCTCTTTTTGTTTGGAAAGGGCGTTCTTTCTATGGCCTTCACTTTTTCTGTTTGTGGGGTTATGGTTCCCTTTCCCAGCACGTAACCCAGGTATTACACTCTGTTGAAAGCGGCTCTTGACTTTTTTGCATTTATGTGCAATCCTGCTTGTTTTAGGGTCGACAAAATGATGGTGAGATGTTTCAAATGTTCCTCCCAGGTACTGCTGTAGATAACGATGTCATCTAAGTGTGCCGAACTGAAAGATGTGTATGGCTGCAATACGCTATTCATTAGACGTTGGAAGGTGGCAGGTGCCCCATGCAACCCGAAAGGGAGGACTGTGAACTCATACATTCCGTCATCAGTTATAAAGGCTGTCTTCTTTCGGTCCTCCTCACGAAGGGGCACCTGCCAATAACCCTTCGTGAGGTCCAAAGTAGTGATGTACACAGCCTCAACGAGTCTTTCAATCAATTCGTCAACCCTTGGGATTGGGTAAGCATCGAAGGTGGAGATAGCATTAAGGGCCCGGAAGTCCATACAAAATCTTCTTGACCCATCGGGTTTGGGGACCATAACAATGGGTGACGCCCAATTACTTTTTGAGGGGCGTATGACACCCAGATTTAACATATCTCTTACTTTGCTTCTTACTGCTTCTCTTCTGGCTGCCGGGATTCTATATGGCCTTTGTTTTACTATTTTCCCGGCCTGGGTTTCTATCTGATGTTCGACCAAAGATGTTTTTCCGGGTAGGTCTGAGAAAGGGGACAGTGTCTTCTTCAAGTCTTCTTTCATCTGTTCAGAAAGACCCTCGTTTATGACGAGCTGCTCTACGGTGGACAAGGTCTTGGTGGTGGTAGGTACAGCTATGTTGGTTCCTGTAAACCCTGACTGCCCACAGGATCGGACGGTGACACAACACTAATACTTAGCGCTATAGCAGAAAGAACGCAGTCGCAGACTAGGATGATTTGGGTCAGGCTTTTATACTCTCAAAGAGCGATGATACATGTTCATGTATAATTATGAGTTAAACCACTCATGTATACTATAGTTGTAGTCTAAACCGTCCTCCGCATGAGTGTCGTCCTGACACTGCCCAACGGAGGGCACTGTGCTAAGCAGTGGCCGACAATGCCACTCGACCCTTGAATAACTAG
The DNA here is from genome assembly GCF_964261635.1 of Lissotriton helveticus. NCBI lineage: Eukaryota > Metazoa > Chordata > Amphibia > Caudata > Salamandridae > Lissotriton > Lissotriton helveticus. The sequence continues at coordinate 258,693,306 of NC_136067.1, forward strand.
CCAGCTGTTCTTAAATCGTCCCCCGCAGTGATGCCGGTCCCAGCACCTTCCAACGTGGGGTGCAGTAAGTCCTGGTTAAGTATGCACCAAAGACTGCCGTGATACTGGCCTTAGTAATAGTCCTATGCCAAAGAGTTGGTTAATCCATATCTGGCCCTTGTTAGAGCTTGGTTCGCGTGTGAACGCATATGAGCATCAGCTCGTCTCAGTCTAGCCCTCTCTGGGGCTTGTTGTTCTGTGTTTGCGCCGGGGTAGTGAGCAGCTGTGATTAGCTCTCACTGGCTAGGTGGGTCGGAAAGCGCTCCAGCGCACTACTGTCAGAGTCTTATCTTAACCGGAGCACTGAGTGCGTGCAATACGCGAAGTCTGTTTCTTCTTCTCCGGAGTGTGGCATGTAAACGCTGCAAGACCATGAACACCTAAGGCTACTACGGGTCCGCTATCGGATGTAGACAAAGAATAGGGAACGCGAGCCCCTTACCTTCCCGGCGTCTTCCTTCGGTTTCGTCAATATCCGATGCGTTCTCCCGGCGCCGCCACTGTTTTATCCGTCACGGTTGTTTGCGCATGCGTGACGCACAGACTCACGGGACTTGTAGTTCTCTCGGCGGCCGTCTTTGTAGTTTGTTGTGTTCGGCAATGCGCCGCGACCGGTCTCCTGTCGCTTGTCCAGTTCGATAGCGATGCAGAACATGACAGTACATACCCCTTCACACCGGTCCCCCAGAAGGGCCGGGTTTAGCGGGATATTTTCTGTGGAAAGCCGCTAGCATCCTTGAAGCCGATATGCCCGCCACTGGCTCCCATGTCTGTTCCTCGGGGCCATACCCCTTCCATGCTACCAGATACCATAGCTTGCCCCTTTTCCATTTGGAATCGCGGACGCCCTCGATTTCGTAGTCGCGTTCTGCCTCTACCCGCACATCAACACAGGAGGAGGGTGTCCGGGAGACAGAGGGTTTCAGCAGCGATATGTGGAACACAGGATGGATCCGCATTGCCGAGGGTACCGAGAGCCTCATGGTTACCGGGCCGATGCATTTCACGATGCGATACGGGCCGATGTACTTAGGATGAAACAGACTGCGTTTCCGGAAACGCATGTTGCGGGACGAAACCCACACGAAATATCCAGCTTTGTACAACGGCCCTGGTCTCCGGTGTTTCTCTGCTTGGGTTTTGTACTTGACCTTCGCCACCACCAGGTGAGACATGTCTGACTTGTCAGTCCTGTGCTTTTTCTACATGCACTCCTTCTAAGGTCCGGAAAACCGAGGTCTTAGAGAATCGAACGCGGTTTACTGTCCTCCAATTAAATGTGCGTTCTTTAGTAAAACATCATATGGAAGTCCATACGCTAATCAGCGATGAATCTCCCAATGTCCTCTTTATATGTGAGACGTGGCTGCAGGATGATGTCAGGGATAACTGGCTTATCTCTTCCGGAGGGGTATTTGATAAAGACTCTTAATAGAGACTCTAGGGGAGGCGGGATAGCTGTTATATATAAAGCGCAGTGTCCCTGCTCCTTTACGGCGGAGAATCTACACGGCTGTGAATGTGCACGCTTTAGATTGGACATAAGCCCGCATTTTACATTCTCTGGGCTCTATATCTATCGCCCTCCCGGCTATGCCTCTAAGTTTAGTGAAGCACTGTTAGAGCTAGTTAGCTCACTAGTGGTGAGATCTGCGAATTTTTCCATTCTAGGTGACCTGAATCTCCATTTTGATCAAACTTCGGATCAGGCCATCTGTAATTTGTTAGCAGACTTGGCAGCCTTCCAATTGGATTCACTGGTACATGATGCTACTCATGTAGCAGGACATATATTGGATCCTGTTTTCTCCAATATTCCAGCTGTTCAGATTGATCGACCTGTACCGATGGGCTGGACTGACCACTATTTAATAAAAGCTAGCTGGGAGATAGCCGAATCCCCTGAGATCGACAGGACCACTCTGTCGTTTAAAAGGCCTTGGCATAAACTTAATATAAATGAGTTTCATGCCTACTTGAGAGAGTCTCTTGTCGAGGATCTGGCTGACCCTGAGGCCGCATATACCGCCTTCTGCGACTGGATTAGGGGGGGGGGCTTGATGCTCTTATTCCAGCTAGATGGGTTAGTGGGCGCAGCTCGGTTTCCAATCCTTGGTTCTCAGATGATCTTAGAACACTCAGAAAGGAGTGTAAAAGATCTGAGCGGATTTGGAGAAGGAACTATGAAGAGGACCTTAAGACTGTGTACCTGGCCAAACTAAAATATTATCATAAAATGATCTGCTTTACACGTGCTAATTTTTATGCTGGAAAAATTAGGGATAGCTCTAATCCCACGAAATACATCTTTAAGATTGTTCAGGAGCTGATGAAGACTAAAACCTCTGTTTCCTATGTAAGCTCGGCACAGCAATGTGAGGAACTTGCAACTTTCTTTACGAATAAAGTGCAGAAAATGTATGCTACATTCCAACAGTTTTCTTCTGTTCCGAGCTCTGTCACGGTCAGGGAGGGAGTCTCTATGTTGACTGCTATAACCGAGATCCCTTGTAATGAACTTGTGAAACTTTGTAGAGGGGTCAAATCGGGATCTCCATCTGACCCTATGAGGCCGGCACAGTTTATGGATTCTATGGAGCTTGTTCAGAAACCGCTAGGTTACATACTTAACCTATCTTTTACCACGGCCATAGTACCCCTGGCCTGGAAACAGGCTCGGGTTTCTCCCATCATTAAAAAGCCCACTCTTGATCCCTCTTTGCCTGAGAGCTTTAGGCCTATTTCCTTGCTTCCATGGGTTGCCAAACTGGCAGAGGCACATGTGAACGAGGTGTTATCTCGGCACATGACCCTTAACAACATTCTGGACCCGTCTCAAAACGGCTTCAGATCGGGTCATAGTACCAAGTCTGCCCTGCTAGCCTCCACTGAGTATTTAAGAACTATTCTTGACGCCGGTCAAAGTGCAGCGCTTATATTATTAGATCTCAGCGCTGCCTTTGATACGGTGTCTCATGACATCTTGTTATACCATTTGGAGGCAATAGGGTTCATGGGCCAGGCCTTGGAATGGTTTCGTGCATTTCTGTCGGACAGATCCTTCCGGGTGTCCGCACCGCCTTTTCTATCTCAAGCTCATTCCATCCGCCAAGGGGTTCCGCAGGGCTCTGCGTTGAGCCCGACTCTGTTCAATCTCTATGTACAACCATTTGCAGTTGTGGCAAGAGATTGGGGCCTCACATTGGTATCGTATGCTGATGATACTCAGCTGGTTATCACCTTAGCTGAAGGCCCTTCAGTAGCTGCCACAAGGTTTCGAGATGGGATGACTGCAGTTGCTCAGTGGATGGTTGACAACTGTTTACAGCTGAATGCCACAAAAACGGAAGTGATGCTGGTAGGGAAAAACATCTCCCTCTGGAATGAGCACTGGTGGCCGGCTTCGTAAGGCACTATGCCAACTTCCAAGCCAGTGGTTAAGAACCTGGGAGTCTGGCTGGATGTGGGTCTTAATTTTCAGGCCCACACGAAGAAAGTGGCAGCGACGTGTGTGGGCCTGTTGAGAGGCCTCCGTCCTATCCTGAGGTTCTTTAGCGCGCCTGTTCGGCAGCTCATTATCCAGGCTACAATTCTATCGCGCCTGGACTATGCCAGCGTCCTATTTTTAGGCGCAAATAAAGCTGAGATTTTGCGGCTCCAACGAGTTCAGAACTCGGCAGCCCGTGCTCTTGTGGGACTCCCACGTAGATGTTCCGCTAGAGATACTATCAGAGCTTTACACTGGCTGCCAATTCAAGCAAGAATCCAGTTTAAGATGCTCTGTTTGGCGTTTAAAATCCTAAAAGGTACTAGTCCAGAGCTACTTCGCCCTCTTTTAACTTCCTATGTCCCTCAACGTAGCCTGCGCTCCTTGGGTCAGCATTTGGTGACCATACCCAGGATCAGACTTTGTCGTGTCGGAGGCCGTTCTTTTCGGCTTCTGGCAGCCAAGTTGTGGAATTCTTTGCCTGTCTCCATTCGTAGTATTGATGACTTACTGTCATTTCGGAAAGCTATTAAGACCTTTCTTTTCCCACTGATTTAGGGCCCCCATCTTTTCAGCCTACACTGTCATCTTGTACAATTAGACGGTCAGAGCCGGGACGCCCCTTAGCTGGGGCAGCTGTGCGCTCTAACAAACTTTTAACATAACATAACCAGGCACCTTTGCGTATGCACCAGCAGATCCCTGATGTGAGCTATTCTCCTTGTTGTTTCTGGCACGTTCTTCATACCAACTGGGTGCGCCAAAGGCAGAAATCTTGGATGGTGCCCGTAGTTGGCATAGAACGGCGACACCTTGGTTGAACTGTGTGAGGCGTGGTTGTATGCTATCTCTGCAAGCCTGAGGTGCTCCACCCATTCCTCCTTACCCTGGTCGATGAAACAACGTAAGTATTGTTTGAGGGTTTGGTTGAGCCTCTCTGTTTGGCCGTCCGTTTGTGGGTGGTAGCTCGCGGACAGGGCTGACTTGACGTGCAAGGAAGAGCACCAGGTTTTCCAGAATTGAGCTGTGAACTGCGAACCCCTGTTGGACACGATCACGTTGGGTAGGCCATGTAGTCTCACGATCTCTCTTAGTAATACCGAAGCCATTCTCCCTGCCGATGGTAGGCCTTTACAGGCTATGAAATGTCCCATCTTGGTGAGGTAGTCGACCACCACCAATATCACCGTGTTCCCTTGGTCTGATGGCAATCCAACTACGAAATCCAAGGAGATGTTTTCCCACGGCCGTGAAGGCGTTGGAAGGGGTTGCAACAGTCCCTGTGGTTTGCGATGATCCGACTTCATGGTAGCGCACATGTCGCAGGAAGCTACCCAGTCCACCATGTCTCTTCACATACTCGGCCACCAGAACTGCCTCGCGACATATTCCCCTGTCTTCTCCGTCCCTAGGTGACCCGCACTGGGCGACTCATGACACCACCGGAACGCTTGTTTCCTCAATTGTAGAGAAGGCAACAACATGGCATTCCCCTTGGTAGGAATGCCCTCCCTTACGCGCCTCTCCGGGTGGTGACGAAGCCAGATTTTCCATTCATGAGTGTGTATTCCCTTCTGTACCCGCTTCTTGAAGCTGGCAGGTTGTATAGCCCCGATCACCTATTCAGGGTGAATGATAGAGAGAGCATCCGCTTTGCGGTTTTCGGCTCCGGCTCTATAGGTTATAACAAAATCAAATCCGAAAAGAACAGCAACCACCTCATTTGCCTCGGTGAGAGGTGTCTTGCAGCGGTCATGAATTGGAGGTTCCGATGATCCGTGAACACAGATACCACGTGTCCAGCCCCCATCAGGAGGTGCCTCCACTCCGAGAAAGCATTCTTGATCGCCAGCAGCTCTTTTTTGGCGATGTGGTAATTCCTCTCCGCCTCCGTCAGCTTCCTGGACATGAAGGCAACCGGAGGAAGCACTCCCGTACCCACGTGTCTCTGAGACAGAATGGCCCCTATTGCCATGTCCGATGCATCCGCTTCGACAACGAACGGCAAGTCTGGATTCGGGTGAGCCAATACTGGAGCGGTGCCGAATGCTCTTTTCAGGGCAGAGAAGGCGTCTCCCGCTTCTTGGGTCCATTCAAATGCCTGTGATTTCCGCAACAGATGGGTTTTCAGGACTGGTGGCACCTATCACACATCGATAAAACGCCGATAGAAATTGGCAAAGCCAATGAAGCTCTGCACTTCCTTGACGTTCCTAGGGAGCTGCCAATCCTTTATTGTCTTGACTTTTCTGTCTGCCATCGTTTGGCCACCCGGGCTCAACATGACTCCCAAAAACTCCACTGATATGACATGGAAGTCACACTTGCTGAGCTTGCAGTACAGCATTTTTTCTCTGAGAATACGTAACACGGTGGACACATGGCGCACATGTTCTGTCTCACTGTCTAAATACACCAGGATGTCGTCTATGTAGACCACGAAAAAAGACGTCCAGGAGCTCGTGCAGCACGTCATTCAAGAAGAAGTGGAACGCCGCAGGGGCGTTACAGAGCCCGAAGGGCATCACCATATATTCGTATAACCCGAACCGCGTCTTAAATGCAGTCTTCCACTCGTCCCCCGACCTCATACGCACCAGGTGGTAAGCTCCTTTTAGGTCAAGCTTGGTGTAGATTTAGCTGTTTTCACCTGTCCACACAAGCGTGGAGTTCCCCATTGGCCTTGGGGATGAAAAACAGGGGAGAAGCTGCTGGGGATTTGGACGGGCGAATGAAACCTAAACCCAGCATGTTGTCCAGGTATGAGCGCAAGTGCAGGTTCTCGGGTTCCGATAATGCGTATAGCCGTCCACTCGGCAGGCTCGCACCCGGGACCAGGTCGATCTGACAGTCGTACACCCGATGTGGGGGTAATACTTCGGCCTGCGTGTCATTGAACACATCGGCATAGGGCTGGTAGACTTCGGGAAGTATTACATCTTTTTCCGCCGCTGTGGCTACCGCGTACGGTCCACCCCACGGATTTTCAGGTTGCTCGCTAGACACTCCGCAATGGTTGATGCAATAGGTGGAACTCATGTTAACCTCCTGTGTTTCCCAATCTATTGATGGGTTGTGTTTCTGTAGCCAAGGTAGCCCTAGGATCACTCCATACAGGGGGGCTTGTATGATGTTGAAGTCGATGGTTTCTATGTGTTCTTTTCCATACCTTGCCAGCACCCCTCCGGTGTGTTGGCTGATGGGCCCTGAGGCTAAACTGCGCCCATCCACAGCGTAAACGTCCTCTGGAGTCTCCTTCTGTGTGAGGACGATGCGCAGATCCTTGGCCTTCTCAGTATCCATGAAGAGCCCCGTGGCTCCTGAGTCCACCATAGCATCCACCGGGACCCAAGCTTCCCTCACCTTGAGGCGGATGGGTATGAACAAATGTTTCTGGGTTGGAGGCATCCTCATGTGCATGGAAGGGACAAAACAACGACTCCTAGAATCCCCTTCTTTCTTCCTGGAGTCCTTTAGTTTTCCGCCACTCCGTCGACGGCAGCGGTTGTCAACCGTGCAGACCGAAAAAGATTTGTTTTCGGTTTGGCCGGGCATTCCCTCACGAAGTGTCCTTTCTTACGGCAATAAAGGCAAAGACCTTGTTTGCGTCTTGATTCCTTTTCTGCGGATGTTAAACTGGCTCGGATAGCTCCTACATCCATGGGCTCTGTGCGTGGGTTCGTCGTTGCATCGAGGGCCCCAGACGGTGCTTGTACCGCTAGGGGTTTGTCCTTTTTCTTATGGTCTCCCTTGCGTTCTCCCAGTCTATGGTCTAAGCGAAGAACCAAGCTGATGAGATCTTCACACGTGGCAGATTGAGGGTCGATCTGTGCTACCACATCCTTTAATTCTTCGCTGAGGCCTTGATGGAAGAGAGCCGCTCTCTTTTCGGTAGGCCACTTTGTTTCCGACACCAAGCGTCGGAAGGCGTTCATGTAGTGAACCAGTCCAGAGCTACCTTGACGTAGCTCTAGCAGTTCTCTGTCCGCCGTGTATGAATCTGCCCTCCTGTTAAACACCTTTATGAATTCTTCTTGGAAGGTATCCCAATCGTGAATAAGCGGGTCATCTCTGCTTACCAACGGTACGGCCCACTGGGCCGCGTTTCCCGCTAGATAGGATATCAGAAAGGCGACTCTCGCCTGGTTGGTAGGGAAGGAGCGGGGTTTGCATGAAAAGTGCAGGGCTACTTGTGTCAAGAACACCTGAACGGTGCTTGGATCTCCGCTGTATCTTTCCGGCGTGGCAAGCGGTATGGACACCGGCATCTCCACCATTACTGCGGTTTGTTGTGTTACCCGGGGTGGTCCGGCGTCGAATGGATTCCTTTGGAGATGTTCCATTCTTGCTCTTATGTCTGCGGTTTCCAGCCTGGACGCCGCTAATTCGTTCTGTACAGCCAGCAAGGCTGTCAACACGTCGTCCATGAGTCACAATCCAACCGGAAGGCTGTTTATGGTATAAGATCGGATATTTTGTAAACCCTGACATCCCACAGGATCGGATGGTGACACAACACTAATACTTAGCGCTATAGCAGAAAGACCGCAGTCGCAGACTAGGATGATTTGGGTCAGGCTTTTATACTCTCAAAGAGCGATGATACATGTTCATGTATAATTATGAGTTAAACCACTCATGTAAACTATAGTTGTAGTCTAAACCGTCCTCCGCATGAGTGTCGTCCTGACACTCCCCAACGGAGGGCACTGTGCTAAGCAGTGGCCGACAATGCCACTCGACCCTTGAACAACTAGCCAGCTGTTCTTAAACCGTCCCCCGCAGTGATTCCGGTCCCAGCACCTTCCAACGTGGGGTACAGTAAGTCCTGGTTAAGTATGCACCAAAGACTGCCGTGATACTGGCCTTAGTAATAGTCCTATGCCAAAGAGTTGGTTAATCCATATCTTGCCCTTGTTAGAGCTAGGTTTGCGTGTGAACGCATATGAGCATCAGCTCGTCTCAGTCTAGCCCTCTCTGGGGCTTGTTGTTCTGTGTTTGCGCCGGGGTAGTGAGCAGCTGTGATTAGCTCTCACTGGCTTGGTGGGTCGGAAAGCGCTCCAGCGCGCTACTGTCAGAGTCTTATCTTAACCGGAGCACTGAGTACGTGCAATACGCGAAGTCTGTTTCTTCCTCTCCGGGGTGTGGCATGTAAACGCTGCAAGACCATGAACACCTAAGGCTACTACGGGTCCGCTATCGGATGTAGACAAAGAATAGGGAACGCGAGCCCCTTACCTTCCCGGCGTCTTCCTTCAGTTTCGTCAATATCCGATGCGTTCTCCCGGCGCCACCACTGTTTTATCCGTCACGGTTGTTCGTGCATGCGTGACGCACAGACTCACGGGACTTGTAGTTCTCTCGGCGGCAGTCTTTGTAGTTTGTTGTGTTCGGCAATGCGCCGCGACCGGTCTCCTGTCGCTTGTCCAGTTCGACAGCGATGCAGAACAGGACAGTTCCCTTGGGTACAGGACCAATCCATTTTTTTAACATGTTAATGTGATAACACTGAGTTTTTGAAGGCGAGAGCTGTAATCTATATGTTGTATCTCCTATTGTTTCTGTAACCTTATAGGGACCTATCCAGTCATTTTTACTTTTACTAGGACTGGATGGCAAGAGGATTAGCGCCCAGTCCCCTATATTCAATGTTCTCATTTTTTTTCCACGGTCATAGTACTTCTTTTGTTTCTCCCGTTACTGTTAGAGGTTGGAATATGCGAGGGTTCTCAATTTACTGAGTTTGGACCTCAGTTGGAGGGTATATTCAAGAAGGGACTTTTGTTCTTGTTCTTCTTCTGTTTCCCACGCATCTTTTGTCATTTCTAACAAAGACCGTGGATGTCGTCCGTAAAGCAGCTCAAAAGCTGAACAGCCTAGACTGGACTGTTTTTGGGCTCGGAGCACATATAAAGCAAGCGGTAGAAGCCGGTCCCAATCTGGTCCTTCGGCTGTTAACATCTTTTTCAGTGTCATTTTTAGGATCTGGTTGTAGCGCTCTACGAGTCCATCCGTCTGGGGATGATATACCGATGTTCTTATGTGTCTCACATCCAGAGTCTTGCAAACCTCTTTCATCAAACGCGATGTAAACGGGGTTCCTTGGTCGGTTAGGACTTCTTTTGGGAAGCCGACCCTCAAGAATAACTCCACGAACTTCTCTGCTATATTAGAGGTTGTCGGAGACCTTAACGGGAAAGCTTCTATGAACCTTGTTGCATAGTCTACTATTACAAGGGCGTACAGATGCCCCTTGGAGGATTTTGGTAAGGGGCCTATTAAATCCATACCCACCCTCTCAAAGGGGGTACCAATGATGGGTAGCGGTCGCAAGGGAGCTGCCCGAGGTCGGTGCACGTTTTTTCATTGACATACCTCACACTTCATGCAATAGTTCTGTACGTCCTTATATATTCCAGGCCAGTAGAAATACCTTAGTATACTCTCTGTAGTCTTTTCCTTTGCAGAATGTCCGGCCGTGAGGTGGGCATGAGCAAAAAACAATACTGGTCCTCAGAAGGATGTGGGGACCAATAACTGTGCTTGTCCTCCCACCTCTTGTACTCTATATAGCAATTCTTTTTGTATAATAAACCGTGGATAAACGGGAGGAAGGACATTCTGGGCCTCGTGGGGGCTTTCCCAGGCATTATATAATGTCCTATCGTCTGATTGGGCAAACTTAGAGTTGCGGTCTATGCCCCAGGGTTCAGGAGAAATCAGGGTAGGCATTGGACCTTCTGTGCTCTTGGCTGGTCTATTTAGAGTGGTCTTAAATAGGGAAAGGAACCCCGGGTTATCCACCCCTAGAATCAGATCCTCAGGAAGGGAATCCATTACTCCTACTTTTACTGTACAGGGCTCTTTATCTAAGGGACTTATGGTAACATGTGCTAGGGGGTAAGGTTTGACATCCCCATGCACACAACGAATGTGTACCACTGCCTCTGGGACGCATTGCAAAAAACACAGTTGATGGACAGAATGTAGAACAATGTCATACATTCACCCCAGTACAAGGATCTGGGCCTAAATCCATCGTTTTTTGCACTCCACACCACCCTGGGTTAGACACTGGCTATATGCAAATCAGCTCTGACCCTGTGCCTCATGGGAACAGTCCAGTCCGAACTACCAAGCCATGTCTTTCCCAGACCGGAATCAAGCATCCAAGGACCGGTTTCTGGCTATCAGCCTTCATTCAGCCTGGATAGCTTGACTCCAGTGGTGTGGAGAGCCCGGGACTCACGTCTGAGCATACCCAGCCCACTCGGGGTGAAAATTGCAAAAAAACACAGTTGATGGACAGAATGTAGAACAATGTCATACATTCACCCCAGTACAAGGATCTGGGCCTAAATCCATCGTTTTTTTGCACTCCATACCACCCTGGGTTAGACACTGGCTATATGCAAATCAGCTCTGACCCTGTGCCTCATGGGAACAGTCCAGTCCGAACTACCAAGCCATGTCTTTCCCAGACCGGAATCAAGCATCCAAGGACCGGTTTCTGGCTATCAGCCTTCATTCAGCCTGGATAGCTTGACTCCAGTGGTGTGGAGAGCCCGGGACTCACGTCTGAGCATACCCAGCCCACTCGGGGTGAAAATTGCAAAAAAACACAGTTGATGGACAGAATGTAGAACAATGTCATACATTCACCCCAGTACAAGGATCTGGGCCTAAATCCATCGTTTTTTTGCACTCCATACCACCCTGGGTTAGACACTGGCTATATGCAAATCAGCTCTGACCCTGTGCCTCATGGGAACAGTCCAGTCTGAACTACCAAGCCATGTCTTTCCCAGACCGGAATCAAGCATCCAAGGACCGGTTTCTGGCTATCAGCCTTCATTCAGCCTGGATAGCTTGACTCCAGTGGTGTGGAGAGCCTGGGACTCACGTCTGAGCATACCCAGCCCACTCGGGGTGAAAATTGCAAAAAACACAGTTGATGGACAGAATGTAGAACAATGTCATACATTCACCCCAGTACAAGGATCTGGGCGTAAATCCATCGTTTTTTTGCACTCCAAACCACCCTGGGTTAGACACTGGCTATATGCAAATCAGCTCTGACCCTGTGCCTCATGGGAACAGTCCAGTCCGAACTACCAAGCCATGTCTTTCCCAGACCGGAATCAAGGATCCAAGGACCGGTTTCTGGCTATCAGCCTTCATTCAGCCTGGATAGCTTGACTCCAGTGGTGTGGAGAGCCTGGGACTCACGTCTGAGCATACCCAGCCCACTCGGGGTGAAAATTGCAAAAAACACAGTTGATGGACAGAATGTAGAACAATGTCATACATTCACCCCAGTACAAGGATCTGGGCCTAAATCCATCGTTTTTTTGCACTCCACACCACCCTGGGTTAGACACTGGCTATATGCAAATCAGCTCTGACCCTGTGCCTCATGGGAACAGTCCAGTCCGAACTACCAAGCCATGTCTTTCCTAGACCGGAATCAAGCATCCAAGGACCGGTTTCTGACTATCAGCCTTCATTCAGCCTGGATAGCTTGACTCCAGTGGTGTGGAGAGCCTGGGACTCACGTCTGAGCATACCCAGCCCACTCGGGGTGAGAATTGCAAAAAACACAGTTGATGGACAGAATGTAGAACAATGTCATACATTCACCCCAGTACAAGGATCTGGGCCTAAATCCATCGTTTTTTTGCTCTCCACACCACCCTGGGTTAGACACTGGCTATATGCAAATCAGCTCTGACCCTGTGCCTCATGGGAACAGTCTAGTCCGAACTACCAAGCCATGTCTTTCCCAGACCGGAATCAAGCATCCAAGGACCGGTTTCTGGCTATCAGCCTTCATTCAGCCTGGATAGCTTGACTCCAGTGGTGTGGAGAGCCTGGGACTCACGTCTGAGCATACCCAGCCCACTCGGGGTGAAAATTGCAAAAAACACAGTTGATGGACAGAATGTAGAACAATGTCATACATTCACCTCAGTACAAGGATCTGGGCCTAAATCCATCGTTTTTTTGCACTCCACACCACCCTGGGTTAGACACTGGCTATATGCAAATCAGCTTTGACCCTGTGCCTCATAGGAACAGTCCAGTCCGAACTACCAAGCCATGTCTTTCCCAGACCGGAATCAAGCATCCAAGGACCGGTTTCTGGCTATCAGCCTTCATTCAGCCTGGATAGCTTGACTCCAGTGGTGTGGAGAGCCTGGGACTCACGTCTGAGCATACCCAGCCCACTCGGGGTGAAAATTGCAAAAAACACAATTGATGGACAGAATGTAGAACAATGTCATACATTCACCCCAGTACAAGGATCTGGGCCTAAATCCATCGTTGTTTTGCACTCCACACCACCCTGGGTTAGACACTGGCTATATGCAAATCAACTCTGACCCTGTAGCTCATGGGAACAGTCCAGTCCGAACTACCAAGCCATGTCTTTCCCAGACCGGAATCAAGCATCCAAGGACCGGTTTCTGGCTATCATCCTTCATTCAGCCTAGATAGCTTGACTCCAGTGGTGTGGAGAGCCTGGGACTCACGTCTGAGCATTTGCAATTTTCACCCCGAGTGGGCTGGGTATGCTCAGACGTGAGTGCCAGGCTCTCCACACCACTGGAGTCAAGCTATCCAGGCTGATGAAGGCTGATAACCAGAAACCGGTCCTTGGAAGCTTGATTCCGGTCTGGGAAAGACATGGCTTGGTAGTTCGGACTGGACTGTTCCCATGAGGCACAGGGTCAGAGCTGATTTGCATATAGCCAGTGTCTAACCCAGGGTGGTGTGGAGTGCAAAAAAACGATGGATTTAGGCCCAGATCCTTGTACTGGGATGAATGTATGACATTGTTCTACATTCTGTCCATCAACTGTGTTTTTTGCAATTTTCACCCCGAGTGGGCTGGGTATGCTCAGACGTGAGTCCCAGGCTCTCCACACCACTGGAGTCAAGCTATCCAGGCTGATGAAGGCTGATAGCCAGAAACCGGTCCTTGGATGCTTGATTCCGGTCTGGGAAAGACATGGCTTGGTAGTTCGGACTTGACTGTTCCCATGAGGCACAGGGTCACAGCTGATTTGCACATAGCCAGTGTCTAACCCAGGGTGGTGTGAAGTGCAAAAAAACGATGGATTTAGGCCCAGATCCTTGTACTGGGATGAATGTATGACATTGGTCTACATTCTGTCCATCAACTGTGTTTTTTGCAATTTTCACCCGAGTGGGCTGGGTATGCTCAGACGTGAGTCCCAGGCTCTCCACACCACTGGAGTCAAGCTATCCAGGCTGATGAAGGCTGATAGCCAGAAACCGGTCCTTGGATGCTTGATTCCGGTCTGGGAAAGACATGGCTTGGTAGTTCGGACTGGACTGTTCCCATGAGGCACAGGGTCAGAGCTGATTTGCATATAGCCAGTGTCTATCCCAGGGTGGTGTGGAGTGCAAAAAAACGATGGATTTAGGTCCAGATCCTTGTACTGGGATGAATGTATGACATTGTTCTACATTCTGTCCATCAACTGTGTTTTTTGCAATTTTCTGGGATGTATTGGTCGGGGTGAACAAAACGTTCTTGTACTACTGATTGCCGGCACCCTGAGTCTAGGAGGGCTTTTACATTATAGCCATTCATCCTCACACTCACATAAAGTGATGTCCCCATCTCTGCGGAGTACAGAACCGTCTTGGGCAAATACCCAACTTCCATGGGTTCTTCAGTCGAGCGTTTTCTGGGACACAGACGGGCAATGTGGCCCCATTCGCCACATTCATAACACTGTGGCCCGCGAAGTAGCGAGGAGTCCATCTTGAACGGTCTGGGTTTCAAGGGCTCCGACACCGGTTTGGTTTTCTTTTCTGTTTTGGCGGAACGCAGACCCTTACTGTTTCTGTCCGATTCCCACCCCATAGTGCGAGGTTGAGCCCTGGCATAGTTCGCCGCCATTTCTATGGCCTGTTCTATGGTAATATCGGCATGCTGCTTCAACCATCTTTGAGTGGCGTAGGGGAGGGCCTCCATGAATTGTTCCAGGTATATTTTTGCCAGTATTTCTTCCTTTGTGCTGGACTCTGGTTTTAACCATTTGTCAGCTTCCATTTTAAGGCGAAAAAACAAGGTTTTAGGATTCTCACCAGGTGTTCCTCTTTCTTTTCGAAATCTGATTCTGTAAGCTTCGGAGTCGAGGCCTAGGTGGTCTAGTATTACTTCTTTCACAAGGTGATAGGGTGCGTTTCCGATGGGGTTGGCCACCTGATAAGCAAACTGTGCTTCTCCCGTCAGCAATGGTGCCAAGAAAAAGGGCAATTTTTCTTCGGGCCAACCCAACGCCCTAGCCGCTCTCTCAAAATTCAATAGGAAAGAGTCAGGGTCTTCCCCAGGCTGGTATTTCTGTAGAGCGATACCAGAGGGATGCGGGACGTGACTTCTGCCGGTACTGATACTATAGGAACATGTACATTCTTCTGAAGACTTTCAATTTGAGCGGTGATAGTGTTCTGGAATAGTTCTCTATCACCCTGGGCGGAGCGGAGTTGTCTTTCGACAGCCCATTCCAATTTCTCTTGTCCCTTTATGATATGTTGTATTAAGGCGTCCATCTCTGTGTTACAGATGGACTGTGGTGGAAATCCCACTTCTGACACCAGTTGTGGGTTGGCAGGGACAAGAGGAACTGACGGAGACACTTTCTTTATAGTCTTAAGAGAGGGTTTTATTTTCATAAACACTTTCTTTCTCCTGCTTGTCAGTCTTTCTCTTGCAAAAGCCGCTGGGTCCGTCTTGGCCTTTCTTTCAGGATCCAGACTGCGGGACCACGGGGAACAGGAAAGAGACTCTTTTTCTCCCGTACTTCACTCCGGGGATTTCTCCGGTACTTCACTCCAGGGATTTAGCCAGGTAACCGGAAAGAAAACAAAACAACAAACATAGGAGTTAGGACAGCCGTCCTTTTTGGAGTCCGAATAGGGCCGGGAGTGAGGGAGAAAACCGCGTGTTCTAGTGTTCAGACGGCTCTCGCTACAGTGTCGACGTGCTCGTGAAGGGGAGGGGAATTCAGACTGTACAAAATGTTTATTTCTATGTACAAGCGGCTTAAACTGTAGGTTGGTAATATCGTCCCACCCAACCCGCAACTCTGCCCCGTACCTGTTTCAGCCATGCTCCTCCCGTGGGAACGTGGCAGGGCGACTCGTGGGGTCGTTGGCCTCCTGGTATGCTGAGTACGGCAGTGTTGTTCTTCGCCTCCCTCTTCTCGTCACCTTCCTCCTCCGGTTTCTTCTCCTCCTCTCTCCCACTCTCAAATCCGCCTTCTCCTTGTCCTTCCTCCAGGGAAACGCCGTCAGTCCACTTCCTGGTTCCACCCTCCTTTGACGGAATCTCCGCGATGATGTTCATTAGGGGAGGAGCCACGTCTGTCTTGAGCTCCCACTTTAAGGAGCCTTGTTGGTTTTCGTCATCCATTCTCCAGAAGGGTTCGCTGTCTGTTTCCCAGTTCGCATTGACATATGGATTTGCGTGCTTTAAGGAGGGAACAGAAGCCGGTGTGAGTGGAGTTCCTGACCACCATTCGTGTATTTGGATCGGATCCTCGGAGGGACGTTCCAACCCGCCAATAGGCCACACACGCACAAGCGTATGTGTGGTGAGCTTTTTGAAGCCCTAACAATAAGTCTTGGAGAGCAGCGCATGCGCGCTGCTAGTTGAGACCTAAAAATGGTTTAAAGATGCATGTCTAAGAAAGAAGCTTTGCATTACAGGTGCTCTAACAAGACTTTTTGTATGGGTTTCACTGGAGAGTCTATCAGTACGGATAAAGGTATATTATATTCCCACGGAAGTCTAGTTTTGTGGAGAAGGAAACATAACTTTTTAAATCCTACGGAAAATTCTTATTCCCTGATACAATGACAGAATGGGGGCTGTGATGAATGCTTTCTACAAGCTGAAACAGCTGCTTGGTGAATGAACCATTATTAAAGTGAATTGTGGACTAATCTGCATTAAATAAAATATATTTAAGGACTTTCTTCTCCTGGTACTTCATTGAGACAATGCACGCCTGAATATCCGGATGCGGAAACTTTCTCTGGTAAGCCCTGATGGAAGGTCTCACGGCTCAGAAGGCTGTAACTTAAAGTTTCTATATTGCAAGAAAATACAAGTCCAGCAGCTGTATTCAATGACTTTAGGTTTGTGGTGGTGTATTCTGTCCTGCACCCGGTTTAGCAGACAGTTTTGGTACTGCAGTCTCTTGTGACTGCTGATAAGTGAAGCATCACTCTCTCTTTGGTTTGTTTCAAATTCATGTCTACCTTCAGTATGAAAGAAGCAAAAAACACCAAGATATGTCCCTGGCCACTTATGCATTTTTCTAGGTTCGAGATTCATAATACCAAGATTTGAGTCAGGAATTCATCAGCAGTTTCCTCACATTGGTTTCTAGCTACAAACCAGCTTTTAATGACTATTACATATGATCAAGAGTCTCATGAATGTTCATGTTGATAAAAAAAAATCCCGTTTTATATATGCATGTTTTTTAGAGATCTATCGCCCTATGCTTTTATAGTGTTCAATGGGAAAAAAACACGTATGATATCTTCCAGACTACTGCCAGACAGGGACGTTTTGTTTCACTGATAATGGATTACCACGTTAGCATGCTCCAATTTTCATTAACTTTGTATAATAATCCTTACTAATTATTACTCCCTTGAATAAAACATTATACCCCATTTCTCTATTAAATCCTCTATAGTTATGACGAAGACCTTACAAAAACAATTTCACTGATAAAAGCAAGTCGACATTTTGTGTTCACTCAAAGGACATTTTTCCCCATTTGAAAAACTTAGATGTCAACTGAGAAAATTAATTACGGACTGTTCTCATTAGGAACAACCAATAGACAGAAGTGAGACAAGTATTAGAGCCACCTGAACTCTAGAACATTTCCAGTATCAGTACCAGCTTTGTCTTAGAAACAAAAGGGACCACACCATTGGTCACTTGGAATCTGGTTTTTGTTTTGACTGCTGTACAATTCAATATTTGCAAACCCCTGAATGTTCATATGCACTGTATACAAACTGACATTAAGTATTGTGAAAAAGGACATACTGACTTCTGACATGTATTTGTTCCGCTACTTTAAATTATGAGTGGGGAAATAGCTAATGTTTTATAGACTCTTTAATACACTCAAAAACACAGTTGAGTTTCGATTAAGCAAAATTGTATTTACGAGCCATAGAAAATAGTTTTGTAGCATCACATCTCAAGAGTGATACTGTCAGGGAAGGCGTGACAGTTATAAATACATTTTTAACATTACCATGCGTTACTGTTTTTGAAGAAATTAAATATTCAGTTATTGCTTTTCAGACACCATTTTGTGTAATAAATGTGTTTTTCAGTCATGTGGAATTGCTGGGATCCCTTTTACTAATAAACATCATTTGTCCTAAGCCATTAGACGGCTTTACTCCAAGGCAAAAGTAAAATCAATAATGAGACAACTTCGACTGAACACAATGTTCATATGCGCTATGTAACTGAGTAGCACTAAATTTTTGCTAATATTCCAGAAGGAAGTATTGAGAATTTGGTATGGAGTAATCCCAACAACATTACTTTTGTATTCCACAAGGTCTGTATAAGATATTTGGGTTTAAGGAATGCATCAAGGTTAAATCTCTGATATAAAAGGGACAGAACCAAATCTTTATCTAGCTGTATTATTTCCTGAAATTATATTTTTGCAATAGGAGGCCATTTACTAATTTTTGTTAATCATTTGAAGATTATCACAGCTCTGCAAGATGACCTTTTAATGTATTGGATTCAATACACAAAGAAAATAATGCTCGTTTGAAAATGCACTTTTCATATCCTTCATCATTTGCACTTTACACCATAAAGCAGCTATACAGAAGACACCTTGACAAATTATTGTGATCAGCCACTATGTATAGTAATACAACAGATCTGAGACTGCTTAAGAGAATTTAAACTCAATGTTGTAGATGTTTTCCGGTGCTACACGGGGAACTTTTACCATCAGCTTTTTCTGCATATCTAAACCACAATAACTTGCATGCTTATGGTTTGTGTAGAGATGGCAAACAACAGAGCTCACCATTCAAGCACTGGTAGACGGTGCGGTAGCAAAGCTCAAAATAAGAATTGCAAAAGTCAATAGGTCTCACCTTTGAATGGCAACAATGTTTTGGCTCTGCCAATTTCTGTAGCAGATGCGGAACAGCATTGGCAAAAAGAAAGAAAATGGCTGACGTAACGTCAAGACACAAGCTTGGGGTAGGTCATGACTCTACAGCGGCCATTCTCACTTTTTAAAATTTGCTGTGCAAAGATGGCAGATGCGCAAATTGTCTTGAGTGGCAAAAAAAATTGGAAATCTATGGGAGCAAAACTGCACTATAGGAAAAGCTGCAGCCAGGCAGTAAATTGCAGCTGCTGGTCCCTAATATAAAGTAAAAAGCGTAATAGTAATTTAAATAACGGGATGGGGAAGTGTAGGAGAGCAACAGATGAGATGTGTGGCCTGAGCAACTGAGCATCGCCGAGCGAATATGAAGATGCTAAGGTACCGTTGATCTCATCATATAGCATTGAGAATCCACCAATGTACCAGGCCCGACAACATCAAATAAACCAGGAACTAAAGTCCCCATCGAGCATTCATCAGGTCAAGAGGTACAAACCTTGAAAATCTGACATCAGAGGGTTCAACACAAGGAAGAGGCTAACCATGCAGCTAGGGTTTAGGACAAAGACCACACCTAGTGTCCCATGTTCATCGACCTATTAGTGTGCATCAACCCACTGAGATCGACCTTGAAAAGTGCCATAGCAGGTGGCAGAGCACCACTCCTGTGGGAGCCTGACATTAAGTCATGAGACTAGCTGAAAAAAAAACACCAAACTTCAGGTTCAACTCACAGCTCCAAAGTCTCTCATTCCCAAGACGCCCCTCCAGGTTCAGAGAAACCTTTAACCAAGGGTTCGACTGTCGACACCAATTGTCACCATCTTAGCCCAGAGTCTCTGGCCAGCCACCCTTGGAGTCGAAATTAGCTCAGAAGCAGACTCGCACACCCACATCAAAGCCAATTCCAAAAGAAGTTTGACACCAAGATCGTAATCGAGCAAACTCACAGGGGCATTGAACTTCTGGAGGTGCCCGATGTCAGGCAACATAAAATATACATACAGCCTTTCCCAGGGAAAATTCTCGCTTGGCGATCCCCACAGGAGGAGCCACAGACATTCCACGCGCACCCAGGAAAAGAAGAAAGTTCACTTTTGAGAGGTTGAACTCAGATGAATTACAATTCTGAGAATTTGGTAAGCTCTCTGATTTTTCTCGGTAAATGAACTAAGTTTAGGATTTTGTCACAGGTTTTCTAGCTTGAAACAAAAGCTTCAGTGAGAGCAGGAATGGCACAAGAGGGAATCAATATAGGTTAACTCACTGGAGTCATCAGTAGGTGAGGTAACCTGGCTGATGTCATATTAGGGCCAGAAATTTGGAAAGGGTATTCCGTAGTTGGTCACATGCTGCGGTACTGCTGGTAGAAGTACAAAGAGAACAAAAGTTCTCTACCATTGTAGTGCAAGTCAATAAGGTTTTCTAGGATTTAGTAACCACCAGAACTCTAGAAAGAAATAAAGTCTGAATTTCTTGACAACGTACCCATTAAATGCATCTTTAAAAGATACCTTAAAAACAGTGCAAATGTTGAAAAAAACACAAGGCTAATGTGACCAGATTTTAGGACACAGTTGTTGAAGAAATACCTCAGAAAGATTCTGTCCATGCTCTGAAGAGTAGCATCTCGACTACACACATTAAATTTTTTAATTAAATTCACAAGTTTTGGACTAATAAGCAAGACAGGACAATTGGTGTTTTCCTATCTGCTTCAGTATCCATGATAAATATGGCGACACTATATAAAGAGGGATTCCTTAAGGGAATTGCACAATTGTTGTTTTTGCTCAGTATAGAAGCGCCTGCTGGTGTTTCTACGCTTCTGGCATTACACTATCTAGAGTTCCTTTGCTGTTTTATGCAAGAGCTACAGTATTTGTATGCTTCCAAAGCAAAAGTACCTTAATCTTGCTCTTCAGTGCCTAAGAGATTCTACATCATGCTGCAGGATTCCAATTTGCACCATTTCAGAATTTTCACCTTTATTGAAGATGTACTCTTTGCATGAATTCTGCTTATCATTCTTTCTCCAGCAGAAGGATAGTTTGAATTTAAATCAAATCATGCAGTCCTTATTGTCATAGGGATTATGTTTACCATAACCAATGAGGCACATGCTCCGTGTTAATTTGGAATCAATCACAGTTGGACTCTAAGTAGTGTATGGTGCCAATTTAGAGATACCTCTAGGCCTTGATAAAGCTTCTAATGCAGTTGGCAGCAGTTTCCAATAATACAGAGATATAGGGCCTGATTTAGATATTGGCTGGACTACCACAGCTGTGGTGGTTTCAAGTACTATGGCAAGCCGAAGGCAGTCCGCCGACCGTATTTAGATCTGGCATCAACAGACTGGTTCCCACGGCGGCAGCAGTCTTCTCAGCTGGCTAACAATACTCTGTCGCTGAACCGATTCAGATGTTTCCATTGTGCTGATGGTGTCCTGGTGGCGGAGTCCTGAGAGAGTAAGGCCATGGTGGTATGGAAACTGGTAAGTACTACTTCTCATTATCTCACTACACATATATGTTGTGAATCTGTCAATATGTATATGTAGGTAATGTACAATGCCATTTATGTTAACTATAGCATTGCACACCAACAACATACACACACTATTTTATGTACACCCAGCCATCCCAAGTACAACAACCACAACCACCACCCACAAATATATTTTCTGTGTCAATGCAGGTGTGTACATTTACCACGGTATGTCGTAAGATGAACACTTATGCATGACACATAAAAAAATTGCATATAATAGCAATGTAAGTAAGTAAAGTTTTTATTTAGCATAGTTACTTAAAACCGTTGCTACAAAATATCTCATTGCAGATTTAAAACCAATTTAAACCAATTAAAAGACATTATAACCTAATGATATTTGCAACGCATTAAAACAAGCAATTATTGTAGCAGCGTTTGTCCTTATACCTATCTGCTGTGTGGTAATTCAGGCTTTGGTATTTTCTTCTCTACTTGTATTAAAAATTTTACAAAGCAACAGTTAAGCTGCGTGTCCTCGGGTGCAAAACATGGCAACACAGCTTGTCTCAGTGTGCGAATGCCTCTCTGGTTAAAAAGTGGTTTTAAAAACCGTCTTCTTTCCTCAGTTAATTCTTTACATGTAAAGAGGAGATGCAGCATATCTTCTTGCACTGTCCCACATAAGCGGCAGTTGAAATCAGATTGGGTTTTCAGCCAATGTGGAAAGTGCTTTATATAAGAGCAATGTAAAAATACAAGAGGCGAAAGCAAATGTTAAGACATGATTGATAGTGAGACTAGTGACCCATAAGCCTACCTAAGATTCTGGCGACAATGGGGTTGCTGAGAGTTGTGGTCAAGTAGCAGCAGCAAGGGAAGGACCTGGACAATGGTGTTCAAGACGGAAACGGAAGTGGGAACCCGAAAAAAGGCACGTTTTCACCTCTTTTTCTTCATTTCCACCAATCTAAATTTGGAGGTTTCCCCGTCATGGAAGCCTCGACGGAAAGGCACAACGTAATCGGCTCGACCATATTCTTGGTGGGACTCCCTCCGACAGCCGCTTCTGCCTATGACGCTGTCAACGAGGGAGGAAGATTCTGGCGGAGACAGCGGACTCCTACAGTCTTCACTCCAAGAACCCGCCAACATCTAATTACAGCGGGCAGACCACCAAGTTGGTAGGCTGGAAAACAGTCAGAAAAGCGACGGCAGGACCAGATCTACCAAGATCTAATTCGGGCCCATAGACTAGAGCTGGGGTCGCATCAGTAGGTGATCTATACAATGGTGGAATATTAAAAATCTTAGCTGACCTCACACAAACTGAAGTATACAAAAAAAATGATGGATGGAAAGCTTGAATTAATCTCTACCTCTGGCTTTTACATGGGGTCGCATTCCAGTCCTTTGCTATTTTGGACATCATCCCAACTCAATTTGGATTAAGCTATGTGGAAATCAGTCTTGACTGTGCTCCAACAAGAACAGTCCCGCCAGTCCACATCCTCCCTGAACAAGAACACAAGCAAACTCAGACCGGTTTTGCCTTGATTGGGGCTCATCAGTGGGGTGCAGCTTGGTTCTAGTGGCACACTGAGCACAGGGCCCACGTCTAGGCATACCCATCGCACTTAGGGCATCCCACTGAAGTATACAAAAATGTTATGGATAGAATGCTTGTCTTAATCTCAGTCACTAGAAATTACTCGCTCTGCATCCCAAGCCATCGTTGTTTTGCACACCATGACACCTCAGTTTGGACCAAGCTCCAATAGGAACAGTCCAGCCTGAACTATCAGGCCATGTCCACCCTGAACCTAACCCCCTGAAGCATATGGAAGATGTACCCTAAAGCATACCATATGTGCCCTAGCTGTGAGGAAGATGATGCAGATGTTTTTTCCTTGGTCAGGAACTGTCCAATGATAGAGGTATATTAAGTAACTGTTATCCATAACATTACTGAACTGAAAGAGAAGGCAAATTTACTATGGACAGGTATTTCGCTGTCAGGTCTACTGATCTGATCTGTAACAGAGAGGTTCTGAGGCAACTTTTTAGATGCATGTTCGTATAACAATCCTTTTCTTACATCCGTAGCATGCAAAAGATGTCAAGCCAAATATTCCAACACGCTAATGTTCTAGAGAGAGAGGATGCAAGAAACGCATGGATGATAAAAGTTAACAGAGGTGTCAATGAAGAGACTGGAAAGACCTGCCATGACATGAAGTCGTTAAGCATTTGCATGGACAGGGCGTCAGAGGCAAAACGGTTGTCATTTAAATGGGGACCATATGGTATACTGGGGAGGCAAAGCTGAAAATAAGAAAGAGGATGTTGAGACTGGAAGTAGATTTGGGATACAAAAAATATGGAGAAATAACAATAGGAGAACAGAAAATAAAGACAGGAGAAACTACAGCCTAGAAAGTAATAAAAGGTAAAATAAATTACTCAATAGAAAAGAAAGTATGATGGCAGAAGGAAACAAGTGTATAGAATTTGAAAAAAAGAATTTAATGTATTGAGTAAAGAAAAGATTGGGTGCACAGAAGGAAACTACACTGAATTGGTGTAGGAAGAAAGTAGCAGAAAGAAGGGGGCTAAGGAGGCAGCTGCAATTGCAACTAACTTATAACGTAAGTGGAACAACACATAGGACGCCTGTGACATGTTTTTTCTGTACAGAGTCAGTCTACTCCTGTGCAAGGATTGGGTTGCACACATGTATAGTAAATGATAGTGTGGTCAGCCTTCTGCAGAGTTCTACTGGGTATGTAGCTGGATGTGATATACTTCCCTCATCCATCCTGCCACATTTTAATACTATGATCTCCTAAACAACCCTTGTAAAATCTTCCCTCACCTACCCCTTCTTTGACTCATCCAAAAACTAATTTTACTACTATGATCTCCCTAAACCATTACTAGAGATTCGTCCCTCCTCCATCTCTCCTTATACTCAACCCGAAACCTCACCTTACTACTATGGGCTCCCAATAAGCACTTTCTAGACTCTCCTTTTCCATCCCCCCATTTTCGTTTTCAATCTAACAGACTCATGTCCACCGCTCAAATTAACTAAAATTACACTATACTATCCACCTCTGAGCCTCGTTGGGTAGCAAGCGCGATAACAGTACAATTACAATACAATAGAACGAATAGGAGAAAGCAAGGCTCTGAGAAGAAAGAAACATATAACACAGAGCACCAGTTCGTATCCAAATCAGAATTCGAAAGAGCAGACTGCTGCGCAATCGTAAAAAACGAGGAGATAGTTCCCGAACTTGAGACTTACCTCTAACGGTGGATAGATTTACCACCACAGCCTCCGCCTCGGTTTCAACCCCAAAAAGAAAATGTTAAAATTGAAGGCTCTGACAACCAATGGAAAAGCTACATTATACTGAGTGACCGCCTATGGGCACCAGTATCGCGGTCTAAAATGGTTGCAATTGGTTAGAAAGTGGTCCGCCCACACGAGCCAGCCGCCCCGGAAAATAACACCTCCTCACCCGGAAATGACCGCCCCATCCTAATTAGGACGGTCGAATCATTCTAACATCGCTGTCACAGCGTTGCAAGGAACTGCTCCCGTTCTAGTGTGGGGACACTTGAGTCTGCCGCAGCGCCGGGAATTGACATTCTATTTTGATTGAAGAAAGCTGTCCTCAAACGACAAAGATCGATATCGGCCTATGAGCTACAACGAACCAGCAAACACACATTGGTGATCCCTTTTTTTGGGGGGGGGGGGGAGGAGGAGGGTTGCAGGTCTATATAGTGCCTAAATCGGTCCAGGGCATTGGAGCGCTAATTAAATTACACTGGGTCAAATTATATTTTTAAACATCGGCGGATTGTGATTTGTCCAGAAGCAGAGGATCATGTTTCTCCACTTCCAAAGTCTATTGCTATGGTCGTAAAAATAACACCCTCTCCACCTGCAACGATAGATGTGTTTCTTGTGATTCTTAGACTTAAATAGGTTCACTTTTCCGTTGGTATAAATAATATCTGAATGGAAAGTGCTATTGGGCTTACGGCTGGAATGGTGATGGCACGTAGCCTAAACAAAGCAATAGATGATTTTGAATCTGCTTTAGAGACGTGCCCAACCCATAGTAATGCAAGAAAATACCTCTGCCAAACTCTTGTGGAAAGAGGCGGACAGTAAGTAGTTTTGTTTACTTCAAGGCTGATATATTACAGGTCAACACAGAGGCATAACTTTGTCGTACCCCATACCACAGAATGCTCTAAAACGTTGCTGATATTCTTCTAACTGTACCTATAAACAGGGTTGGATTGGGATCACAATTCGGCCCGGGCACTGACGAAAAAAGTGACCCACATTCATGAGGCGGGGCCCACATTCAAGGGGCGTGGCCCACATTCAAGGGGCGTGCCCTTTCATGAAACACCATTTGCACAGACAAGGAATGAGAGTGGGAGGATACTGTTCATGCACAGGACACAGGGCCAAGGTGACAATGGCCTACATGCTGAGCAACTGAAAAAAATAGCAAGGCCCCTTTCTGTCGCAAAATTATTCCAGCCCTCCAGCACAGGAGCACCTGAAAAGCAGCAAAGCCCCTGCAATTACTAACCTACTTAGCCCTCCCGAGACCTTCAGCTCAGGAGCACATGAACAGAGGTAAGGCCCCTGCAATTAGTAAATTAATCAGGCCTCTGGAAAATGTCCTGGCAGGGGAGCACAAAACACAGCTGCTGGGTCATCCAAGGTAGCCAGGTAGCATGGGGGGAGGCTGAGGTGAAGATGGTGCATGTTCCAAACAATACCTTGCCCCCACAGCAAGACCCATTCTTCCTCGCCCACTATGCCCTGAATGTGAAGGGCTGTGGGAGAGGTGTTAAGACTAACACCGTTTCTGGGCTGTATGGGCGCCAGGGGGGCCAGAGGTGAAAATGGCTGAAAGGCCTGAGAAACACCTGCCCCCCAGGGAGGCCGATTCTTGCAAACAATCACCCCAGCACAGCCTCAGCGTGGTTGCTTGGCAGGGCAGTGGGTGAAGGAGAGGTCACAGTTGACAATCGCTGTCCGGCTGCACAGCGAGGCTGCTTTCATTTTCTCTGTCTCTGTGCACTCTGTGGGCCGTTTTTTTTCTCCCCTTTGCTGGTCCACTCTCTGTGGACTGGGAAAGGGGAGAAAAAACGGCCCACAGAGGGCACTGAGACCCCGGCCCTTCGGCCGATGCCCGAATGCCCGCCTTGCCAATCCGCCCCTGCCTATAAAGAACATTAAGCAGGGGAACTGATTAATGCCCCGGTTACTTACCGGTAATCTTCATGACTCCGACTCCTGGTCTTCCTCGCCACAGTAATAAACAGTGAGCATTGTGCTCCTACAGAAACTCCAAGTAAAAAGCTACATACTAGTCTCCCTATCCCTCCAACATGGCCCCCAGTGGCAACCACTAATCAGATAAAAAGACACAAAAGTCCCAACACGAACTGAAAAACAAAGCCGTAGACATGAAGCCACTAAGAGGGCCGGCAGCAGGCGCGCAACACCCATTGGAAGGTCCCACGGGGGAGGAGAAAGCATCGGGCGAGGACGCTGACGGGTAAGAGACCGAAAAATATGAGCCACCAAGGGCTCCACAGACACAAAAGGGAGCCCATGAAAAGCCCGAATGGCAGCCCATTGTGCACGGAGGATAGAAATGGCCAAGCCCAAATCAAAACCCTCCTCAAATAAAAAATCCAGCACACAAGCAGGATCCAAAGAGCAACAGACCAACCATGGTGAAGACACCAATCAGCAAAGATAACCCAATGTTTAGGGTATGACTATAAATTCGAGGGACGCCTGGACCGTCGAATAAGACCAGCAACCTCCACAGAACAACAACCACGAACAGGGATTCCCTCTCAAGAGCCAAGCCTGCAGACTCACTGATCCGAACACCGGAAGAGCAACCAGAGGGCCCATTAAGGAGGTGGATCGTACGATAACAACCAACCTGGACGGACGCCAACTCAAACAAGAGAGGAAACCACGGGCGATGGCACCAACCTGGTACCACCAGAAGAACCAATGCCCTCACCCTCCTGAGCAACCGCCACACAGCCAGAATCAGGAGAACCGGCCGAAAAGCATACTACAGGCTCCACGGCCACAGGAAGGACATTGCATCTACCGTCCACGCAGTTTGACAAAGTATAATCATGCAGAAACAACGGACCATGGCAATATCCATAGACTCAAACAAGTCCACCACCGGACAGCCAAACATCCTCTGCAAAGTCCAGAACAGCAATCGGGTCATAGAAAAAGATCCCATGGAGGGAAAGACCTTGCCCAGACAGTCAGCAACAACACCCCCCGTCCCGGGAGATTAATCGCTGACTGACACCAAGCTCGACTCAGCCCAAGAACAATACAGGTGAATGAGGCAACAGAGGGAACGAACACTACAACCCCACAATGATTGATGTAAGAATGACCACCAGGTCATCCGTCCGGACCATAACATGGAGAGCCCCCAGCAGGGCTGAAAAATCCAAGTCACCCAACCGAACAGCCTTGAGTACCCGGTAATTGGAGAAACAACACATCAGAGTCCGCGATCACCCTCCCTGCACAGAATAACTACCAGAGTAGCACCCCAGCCCAACCGGCTGGCATAAGTAGGGACCACACGAGAGGGAACATTCAGAAACTGAGGACTCCAGGACAGAAGACAGATGACCAGTCACCAACCCATACCTGGGTGGACCCAGGAACCCCATGAACAAAACCGATCACAGGGGCGTCAAAGAGACAAAATATGGATCACCATAGTGAAGTAATCAGGGTTCCCAAGGCCTACATGCACCGAAGATAACCCACTTACACTCAAGAACTGTTGGCACGGAAACTGTAAAAGGCAAAGAACAAGTTTATTAAGACCCCATGGGGTGGTGGTACACTCAAACAGCACCCTTCGGTAATGCAAGAGGTATCACACCGAACACCGGTGTGACCCCGATTTATATACAGTTTTGGGGCAATAAAAGGTAGGCGGCACAAGTTAGGACACATTTATATACATATATGGTCATGTTTTGGAACACTGCCAGCTCATTGGAGGGGGCACAACTCCGCTGGTCAGTTTGGCGCACATTCCTGAAGGCTTACTGGTCAGTTGGGACTGCGCATGTGCAAGCTTGACCAGTACTAACAATAGCCTGTTGCTGGGCAGACTGAAGTGGTCAGTGGAACGGACAACGGACTAAAGGGGCACGCCGGCCACGAGGCCGCTTATGGTCTAAGATGGCCGCCGCAACATTCAAAATGGCGTTCTCATACATAGCCAAGTTAAGGAGGACAGCGTGTAGTTTCAGCTAATCGCTAACGCGGCCATGCCAATTACGACAGACGACCCTTTTAGCGTTTAGCTGAATCTACCTCATAGTGAACATAATCAGAATGTTCATCCTCGATGTCTATTAACATTATTTGTGTTACTTCCTTATGAAGCATCATTTTGTCATGAGCAAGAGCTCGTCTTGATGGTATGCAAGCTGATAGACACATAGAACATAAGGCTGGGCCACATTGAATACATAGGCATATAAAAAACATTACTCCCACGATTATACATAGAATCGCCAACAGTTTCCAGCCCCAGGTAGCAAGCATGGACCAGAACCATCCTAAAAGTGTCCAAGTTCCATTGTCCGGATGTATCTCAGCTGCGATCTTGTGGAGCTTGGATATGGCATCATAAACAGATGGAGAATTGTCCGGAATGTATACACAGCAGCTGCTTCCGATGATTCTACATGCCCCCCCACGATCAGCCAGAACTACATCCAACACCATCCTGTTTTGGAGCGTAACAATTCTAGAAATCTGTAGTTCCTCAGTGATGTTTCCCAAGGCAATGGCAGTGTCATTCGCTACAGCCTCAACAACACGTGTCAGTCGTCTTATTTTCCGGCTATTCAGTGCAGCCCCCACGAAGGAAAATAGTCCCAAATTGAAGTCCACATACTGTTGCAAAGCAGTATCGGTTTGGTCTATGTCATCCAAAACAACAGTCCGTTTAACCCTATTCAGGACGAAATCATGATACAAAGTATAATCATTGTGATACATTGGTGGGGCAATGAATACAGGAGGTAGCACAAACGATACATAGCAAGTGCCCAACCATCCCAATGGAAGCTGATGGTAACCCTTCGTTCCACAAATGAAGTACGTGTTTCGTGATGCTACAAATGAGATGCCATTCGGACTATCAAAAGTAAGGGTAGTGTTACATTCGCTTTTCCCCACTGCAATCGAACCCTTATTCCTAATACACAAATCGGCTTTAGTGGCAATAACATTAATAACATGTGCGCTGGATACATTTACATTTCTCTGGTTGCTGTACACACGTGGGGCAGACATATTATCAGGCCTGTACTCCTCCCATTCAAATCGAGTACCCTCAGCCCGCGGAAACCCATCCTTGTCATGGGTGCATACTTTGTTCAAACGGAAAAGCACCCCCCCTTTGGTTGGCCATCTCAAGGTAAAGAGGAGGGTGTACCAGGCGTTACATGATCCATTGTACGAAAACGGGAGTGGAATGAGTGGGGTGCCCCCTCTTTTCTGGTGCCCTGGCAACATCCCACACACCCAGCAATTTGAGGTATTGGTCATATTATGTGTGTGATGAAGAATCTGAATAAAACTGTTATTCAGATAGGTTTGCCGATGTCGTTCTTCGTGATAGGGTAATGTAAAGTGAAAATGTTCAGATGGAGCCGGGGTAGTCGGCAGCAAATGTTCACGTACAGGCACCACAAGTTCAACTACCCAGGCTATTACAGCTATCACCACAATAGTCAGAACAAAGAGAAAGGCACCCAATATTCGTTTATCTCGTGATGCCGTTGATTCCATAGTTCAGGAATACTCGTGCAAAAGTCTCAAATAGCACAAACTGTTCACAGAGTCTCAGATACACATACGTGTATACCTAAAAAAAAAGAAAAATGCGGTGCTGAACTCCGAGGTAGCCGTTGTTTTCTTCTCCGGGCCAAGACGGGTGTCGCTACACTGGCAGAACTGATCCCCCCCCCTTGGAATTCCCGGTTTCCGTTTCACAAACCTGGAGCGGTAACCAACCAGTCATTAAAAATACAAAAAAAATCTTCTTATCGAGGACGCAAGTTGTAGCGCTCTCGTCCGGCAACAGCGTGGTCCGGGAAGGCTCCCTCAACTTCGGCCGACGTCACAGCTGGGCTCTTTTCTTTCTCCAAAATCTCCTTGTAGTCGGTCAGCACAGCAGGGGTCACCAGATCCGGAGAGACACGGCGGCAATGTGTCGAATGCACCCACCGCTTCCTGTTGGTCACTCGTACAGCTGTTCGGGTTGCAAGGAGGACCTGTTCGGGGCCTTTCCACCTGGGCTCCAAACTGCTTGCTCTCTCAAACGACCGAATCATGACGTGATCCCCAGGACGGAGATCATGGCCCTCTCCAGTAGAGTTGTCAGGGAGCGCTTCTCGAACCTGTTGATGAATAGAGAGTAAATCATTTGTTAATCGTGCCAAATAGTCGTTCATCATGACACAAGGCACATCATGTATTAATCGCGGCTTAGGCACCCCCCAGATATTCATGGGGCGCCCAAACACCACCTCATAGGGGGTAAGGCCAGTTCGTGAATGGGGTACTGATCTAAGAGAGAGCAGTGCTAGCGGCAAAGCGTCTGGCCACTTCAACGATGTAGATGCCACAATTTTGGCCAGCTTAAGTTTCAACGTAGCATTGTACCGCTCAACCAGACCTATCGACTGCGGGTGGAATACAGCGTGGAACTTCTGCTGAATCCCTAACCCCTTCAGTACATACTCCACAATCTTTCCGACAAAATGAGGCCCATTATCGCTCCACAGAAATTTGCAAACTCCAAAGCGAGGAAAGAATTCCTTAAGCAACACCTTGGCTGTTGTCAAAGCCGTATTGTCTTTCGTGGGGAAGGCCTCAACCCATTTACTAAAGGCACATACCACCACTAGGACATACTTCAGGTTGTTGCAGCGCTCGAGTTGGATGTAATCCATTTGGAGTACCTCAAATGGTGCAGAAGGTGGAACGAACCCTCCTTTCGGAGTATGGGTCCCCTTTCCGGGATTGTGTTGTAAACAAACCAGGCAGGTCTGCACTACTCTCTTCGCAGTATTAGCGATCTCAGGATGTTCCCAAGCTCGTGTTAACAGCCGAGTAATTGCAAGAGCTCCGACATGCGCCAGTCCATGTGTCATCTGGACCATCGCCTGCAAGTAAGCCGCAGGCAATTTCCATTTCTCCATGTCTTTGCTTCTCCAACAACCCTCGTCATCTAGTACCCCATCTGCTGCCCATGCCGCAAGTTCAGATTCAGTAGCTGATTTTTGAATGTCCAATATCTCTGCTCTAGCATCACTCCATCGCTCAGCCTGCGATTGTATCACATACATGGGGGAGCTAGTTCGGGACATAGCCGTTTGTCTAGCTATGCTGTCTGCAAAGGCATTTCCTTGGCCCACTTTATCCGTGATCCTTTTATGAGCACTGCATTTTACTATCGCTACTTTCTTTGGGCCAAGTAACGCATTTAGGAGATCACGCACTAGCTCTCCGTGCATAATGTGTTCTCCGTGAGATGTCAGAAACCCACGCTCCCTCCAGAGTAGCACGAAGTCATGTGCTACTCCGAAGGCGTACCGGCTGTCTGTGTATATGTTCACACATAGGCCAGCACTCAATTCGCAGGCTCTTGTCAAAGCTATCAGCTCTGCTGCCTGAGCCGATTTCTGTGGTATCCTAGCTGTTTCTACCACTGTCTTAAGTGTCGTGATCGCATAAGCTGCGGAAGTCGTGCCATCTGGCAGCCTTAAACACGATCCATCAACCCACAGTTCCCCATCCACATCTGGAAGTGGCGCATCCTGTAAGTCAACACGACCCTTTGTCTGTTCCTCGGTCAGGAAAACACAATCATGATGTTTTTCTTCCTGACCCTCCTCGGCCGGATAGGGCAATAAAGTGGCAGGGTTCAGGGTAGCGCATCTTTGTAGTGTAATATGTGGCGCCAAAAGTGTCAGCTCGTATCCCGTTAGCCGTGCACTCGTGAGGTATTGGGTCTTTGTTTGGTTTAGCAGAGCATCTACTGCATGAGGAACTAACACCAGCAGTTTATGCGATAACACTATTCCCTCACTCTGTCGTATGGCCACTGCCGTTGCTGCTACCGCTCGAAAACACCCAGGCAACCCTCGTGCTACAGGATCCAAAATGGCAGAGAAGTATGCACATGGTCTCTGCTTATCCCCGTGTAGTTGCACTAACACTGACAACGCGCACCCATCATTCTCGTGCACGTACAATGTGAAAAGTTTCGTGTAGTCTGGTGTGCCTAACACGGGTGCAGAACAAAGGGTCTGTCTCAACTGTTCAAAAGCCTTCTGACAATCATCTGTCCATTCTAGAGGCATTGGTGTAGCTTTGGACAATAATGCTAGCAAGGGTTTTATGATGTGTGAAAAACCCATAATCCACTGTCTACAAAAAGACGTCAATCCTATGAAGGCACGTACATCTCTCTGCGTGCGGGGGACTGGTGTATCTAAAATTGCTTGAATTCGATCAGATGTTAATGCACGCCCCTCCTTAGACAACAGATGACCGAGGTAGGTCACCTGAGGTCTACAGTATTGGAGTTTCTTTTTCGAAACCTTATGATTGGTTTGTGCCAAAAAGGAAAGCAACGCAAGTGTACTTTCCTCACATTGTGCATAAGTGTCAGCAGCAAGCAGAAGGTCATCCACGTACTGGATGAGAGCAACGCCAGACTGCAATTTAAACGAATCTAGCTGCCTTTTCAAAGCCTGGCTGTAGATGCTAGGGCTTTCAGTATAACCTTGGGGAACACGACAAAATCGATACGATTTATTATTTAACGTGAAGCCAAACAAGTATCTGCTATCAGAATGAACAGGAATGGAAAAGAACGCATTCTTTAAATCAATTACGCTAAACGTGGTGGCCGTGGGTGGGACCAGCGTAAGCAGAGTCGTAATATCGGACACCACCGGGTATTGGGGAATGACAATTTTATTGATCTCTCGCAAGTCAATAATAAAGCGATAGACTTTGTCGTCAGTATTTCGTTTAAGGATCGGAAGAATAGGACTGTTGCAAACATTATAAGGGACCTCCTCCACAACCCCTGCAGAAATCAAATCCTGAACAATATGTGTCAATGCAAGTTCACCTTCTCTCGAGATCTTATACTGTGGTACTCGTGGTAGAGGGGCCCCCTCCTTAACAGTAATGTGTATTGGTGGAATACGCATCTCTCCCACATCCGTATCTGAGGTCGCCCATAACGTATGCGGCAGAGAGGCCAAGGCTGGAATATCTGAGATGGCGTAAAACCTGTCGGGGTCAGGATAATTGTCATTCAGGATAACCCTCACTCCCTCAGGAGCGCAACGTATCGTTGCTCGAAAATATTTAAGCAAATCAATACCCAGGATATTATCTGGTGTATGGGGTGATAACAAAAATTGACCAAAACTAAAGTATTTGTCAAGACATAGTGCAAGGGGCTTGGACAATGGGCTGGGGGAGGGTGTGCCATCAAACCCTACACATGTAATCATTTCGCCAGACAGGGGAGCCCTCGGAACCAAGTTTTTCGACAAAGCGCTACGTGTAGCTCCTGTGTCAACTAGAAATTGATCAGTAGAACCCAGAATACCCGCTGTTACATATGGACCCTGCTGATCTACCGGCACTTCAACTGATTCCTTACCCCATCCTACGCAGTCCTATGCATGCACATAATCCTGATGCTCCACATTCTCACCCTCCGAAATCTGATATTGATTCCGCCTATCAAACGTGTTACGTTCATCCTGGCCACGGCCCCTCTCCTCAACCCTTCCACGATCACTTCCGCCACCTCTCGCTCCCGCATAACCTCCTCTCGACCTTCCGCCTCCTCGACCACGCTGACTACGCTGTTCACGAAGTACCGGACAATCTTCGGCCCAATGCCCAAACTCCTTACAATAAGCGCACTGATCCCCCGCTATGTCCGTACGACCATACGACGTATTTCCTTCACCTCGTCTACCTCTATCAGTCCCTCTACCCTGTGTTCCCCGAACCTGCGCCAACATCACCTTCGTTTTCAATTCCTTCGCCTTTTTCTCTACACTTTCTTTAGCCTCCAATTCCTGCCGCTCATAGTACTGAGCCATAGTTAACAAAGACGCTGGGGTCGCCGTGGCCCAGGAACTTTCACTCGACTTCAATCGTTTTGCAATCTCCGGTAGGAGATTAGCCACATACTTATCTACAAACAGATGTCGACCCGTATCGTCTGTTAAAGATTGACCACTGTAATCATGGAATGCCTCCTCAAAACGTGTAAAGAAATCTGAAACCGTTTCATCGGGTTTCTGTTTACACGACGTTAGCATAGTCCAATCGATCTTTTTAGAGGGAACAAGCGTCTTTAATTTAATCAAAATAGCTGCCGGAAGATCTAGAATTAACTGACAAGGCTTACATGCCGGTTCCCTATCTAAATCGGCAGCATTTATTTCTTTCCATGTGCCCCCCAATATTGTTTCATCATTATTTTTACGAATCTGCCTCCACATATCAGGTGGTAAAATTAATCCAAAGAACAAATCTATATCCACAAGAGTCATCACACAAGACGAAATAGCCCCTTCCACCCCTTCATAAAATGCCGCCGGATTTTTTCGAAGATCAGGTAGAGAATTTTTCAATGCCATAACATCTGCTCTATTCCAAGGCGTGTATACCCAATTATATACAAAATACCCTTTCGCATCCTTTGACGATTTATCATCATCTGTACCTTCCCCTTTGGGTGGAACATACAAGGGCGCGGCCTCACGCATAGGCATAACATGCAACGCAGAACTCTTATCTGAACCCCGGAGAGAACACTCCTTAATCTGCTCATCAGGCGCCGATTCGGCCTCCTTTTGCCTCCTTTTCCGCTCCTCCCGCAATCTGGTCGTTTCATCTCGCAATTGGATCAGTTGCTTGAATAGGTCATCGACATCTGCAAGATCAAATAAACCTTTATCCAAATTCTCACGATGCACTGACAAAGCTTTAGGTTCTAACGTATCTGAAAGATCACGATACGCGGCAACAACTTCATCCGCCAAACTAGACAAAAAGTACATTAATTCAAGTTCCGACCATTTACCCCTCTCTGCAATCACCTCAGACTGAGAAACACAGTTCTTATTCACTTTACGAGCCCAACTACGTAAATGTGCGGACCTCTCCGCAGTAAACCTGAGAGCGGATACACCTTTCTTTTCCGACTTATCCTGCCCATCATCTCCCGGATCTTCAGCTGGAGCCGTCGGCGAAACGTACGGAGGCGGTGACCGATCTAGCAATGAAAAATCATCAAATTCATTATTAAGGACAGGATAAAGCGGTCGGCGAATAGGAAATTGACCAGTCGTTTGCAATTTACGTTCCCGTTCCTCCCTCTCTTTCTTCTCCTGAGCCTCCTTTTCCTCAAGCTGTAAAGCCTTATCCCGAGCAGCCTTGCGCTGCTCTTTGTCCGCCAAGGCAACTTCACGCTTCATACGCTCACGCACCGCTTTCTCCCACATTCGCACACAATCAAACATGTTTTGTCTAGACCTGCATTGAAACAAACATTGCTCTACAAACTGTACTTTACGTAAATCGAATGACCCATGTAGAGGCCATTGCAATTCAGGATCGGCCTTTGTGTACTTATGCCATAATTTACTGTACATAATAGGGGGAAGGCCAAGTTTGATGTACATCTCGCGATTTGGTGTTCCCTCTGGGGGAGCCGGCTGTGCTTCCGCTAACCTAATTGTGGTACCCTCTCCAAGACAGCACATCCCTCGGAGTGTGCTAAAAACAGGCATGTTCAAAAAGTATCACGAAAGCATGACACCGTACAAAATGGCACTTACAGTACTTCACACAACTGTGCCGCTCAGAGGAAAAAAACAAAGTTAGAGAAACATCTCTACATGCCTGCCTATGTGAAGTGCACTACACATATAAGTTCAAAGATCACAAATTCACAAACGTTAGCTAACTCAAGTCAAATCACAGATCGTAGGACTTCGGCAAGCGCCCGAGGACTACCTTACCGAACACAAATCATAGAACTTCAGTAAGCGTCCGAAGACTACCTTACCGAACACAACTCTTACCCAAATTCTCAAATGTCCAGATTCCAACTGCCAAGGTCTTGTGATCAAATCAGCCAAACGGCACTTTCCCGGCAACACAGACGATCGAAAACTCAGTCGGGGACCGGCGCCACCTGGAAGGTCAGATCGGAAGGAAAGGAAGAAACACCGTGGGAGCCAAGACTCGGGTCACTCATGGCAGCGCGCGTCCATGGCGAGTTTCCAAGCCTTCGTCACGACCTCTCCTTCGGGCATCCGAGTCACCGATGAGTCCCTTCGTGGTCGCCAATTTGAAGTAATCAGGGTTCCCAAGGCCTACATGCACCGAAGATAACCCACTTACACTCAAGAACTGTTGGCACGGAAACTGTAAAAGGCAAAGAACAAGTTTATTAAGACCCCATGGGGTGGTGGTACACTCAAACAGCACCCTTCGGTAATGCAAGAGGTATCACACCGAACACCGGTGTGACCCCGATTTATATACAGTTTTGGGGCAATAAAAGGTAGGCGGCACAAGTTAGGACACATTTATATACATATATGGTCATGTTTTGGAACACTGCCAGCTCATTGGAGGGGGCACAACTCCGCTGGTCAGTTTGGCGCACATTCCTGAAGGCTTACTGGTCAGTTGGGACTGCGCATGTGCAAGCTTGACCAGTACTAACAATAGCCTGTTGCTGGGCAGACTGAAGTGGTCAGTGGAACGGACAACGGACTAAAGGGGCACGCCGGCCACGAGGCCGCTTATGGTCTAAGATGGCCGCCGCAACATTCAAAATGGCGTTCTCATACATAGCCAAGTTAAGGAGGACAGCGTGTAGTTTCAGCTAATCGCTAACGCGGCCATGCCAATTACGACAATAGGAGACAAATGGAGATGAGCCCAAGGAGGATGACAACAGACCCTGGACTCCCAACCAAAGTTACATAGGAGGGTAAGACCCCGGCAACAGTGACCGGATCAACGACATCAGAGACAGTAACTGTGCATGAGGCACGAACACAAAACCCAACAGAGACCTGAAGTGAGCCCCAATGTGCATCAGAACCGGAGAAGGAACAAGTCAGGACATCCACCGAGTCAGCAGAAATCTGTAACCCACCAGGACCCCGCAAACCTCCTGGACATTGAGCGTCGTCAAAGAGAAAGAAGATAGTGCCCAACTACTGAATACAGAAGAGAACAGGCGCAATCAGGATGGAATGGCCATAGGTCAGAAACCAACAAATCGTCCAGGAGGGAAAGTACTCAATCCCCCTCCCATGTAAATGCCCAATCAGAGGTGCCAGTGGAAACCTCTTCAACAGCCAAAGCAAGGACATGATGTGAGGAACACAGACCAACCGGAAAGATCCGGAACTGAAAATGAAAACCCATCATACAGAGGCAGAGAAACAACAGAAAGACAGGGACACGTAGAGAAGCATCCAGCAAGCCTAAGGAATCCAGCAACCCAATGAATGAACAGAGGCAGGTACATCCGCAAGGACACCCACATGAACTGGACGGGAGCAGCGAAGCAAAACAACCAGTGCAGAACCACAACTGGTCAGAGGACCCCGGTGTGATACTCTACCAGGAAGAAAATATAGTACACTCCCAACCCCCGCCGATCCACAGTCACCGAATGAATGCGCCATATCACATAAAGGAACGGACCGCACAAAAAAGAGCCCCCAAACATAGAGCGTCCCTGGGGTAAGGAGCGACCCGAACAGACTGGGGAGACAGGACGAACCCAAGGCAAATCCAGTTGACCACAAGGAGAGGCAGTCAACCTCTCACAGGACCCACTCCCGGATGAACCATGACAAGATCAGGAGGGAGTAGAATAGGAGGAAGAAGAGGAAGGTTACCGGGAATCGACAAAGGAAGGAGCACCCCGGTCACGTCCACGAAGGGAGGGATGAGCCTGCCATTGAAGGGCAGGACCAAGTGTAGAATTACAGACAATATCCTCCAAGGGAGCACTAGAAGGCATAACACCAGTGCAGCAACCGTCCCTCAGAACGCCACCACAACATGCGATGAGCATAAACAGACGACCCCGCAGCAGATGCGGCAGCCGGCAAGGAAGTAAAAAGAAATGGCAGAAAGGGGTCGCACCCGTAGAACCATCAGGACGAGAGCGGGAGAAACGTCCACGCCCTGGACCAACAACTCAGTCAACTACTGGAAGACCACTACAATGACCGTTAGGCAAGGAAATAGGTAGCAGCACCAAATAGAAAAGGCTGCATCTGCAAGTGCGAAGACACTGCCGCACCAACCCCAATATCAACCGGGACCGACAGGGAACATGTCACAGAATCCACCTCCACCAAAGCCGGAAATACCACAGTAAGACCCTTGTCGTGAAAAACCTGGAAAAGTTATTTCAATCAACAACATTTCACACAGCTGAAGATTTTGGATCAATATCAGGTTACAGCATCAATAGGGACAAAACTGAAATAATGAGCTGGAACAACCCTGTCCCAGTTGCTGAAGCAAAATCTAAAATTAGATACTTGGGGGTCTATCTCACACAAAATCTGGACGATACTCCTAAGACTAGCTGGGGAATAGTGGTAAAAGAGATTAGAAAACTCCTAACCAGATGGAACACTCTCCCTTTAAACATTTATGGCAAAGTGAACTTAGTAAAAAGGATAATTCTCCCAAAAGTTACTTTTTTGTTCAATTCTATCCCTTTAATTTTCAATAAAAAAGATATTGCTAACCTACAAGGAAGAATTGGTACTTTTATTTGGGCAACAAAATCCCCTAGAATAGCTTGGAAAAAGCTCAGAAGAGGACTGAAACTGGGTGGATTGGCACTTCCAGATTTACTTTCTTATTGCTACGCCTTCCAATTTAAGAACTTTAGACTTTTAGCCAATAAGTTGGATGCTACTTCACACGGTAAACTGTTTCAAGCCATGTTAGCAGACCTCCCATATGGTGCAGATTTTTTCTTGTTTAAGTTTGGCGATCAAATTTTTTTTTTTTAAATACGATTAAAGCTTCTACGAACTGCCTTAGATAATTGGCGATGGATACGGAAAATCACAGGTATCCCCTACTATCACGCTCGGGCCCCAATTTGGGACTCCCCTGGTACTCCAGAATGCCTATTGGATCAACTAGCTCTTCCTCTGAAGAAAGCTGGCCTTATAAAGTGGGGGGACCTCTGTGACGTCTCAAGCTTATTAAGTTGGGAAACACTATCACGACTAACAGAGGGCACTATAACAAGGTTTAAATTTTACCAACTGTCAGCATGGTGGGGAAGCCAGAATTGGAATACGGAAGAGGAGAGCCTCCCACTCGACTTAATGACTAGGCAGAAGGGTTGGAAGGGCGAGACGGCGGAATGGTACAAAATGATAACGGGAAGTAAGGATAAGGAAAATCTAGAGGCTGAAATAATTAAACTATGGGATACCCCTGCAATACAGACTTCAGACGACATAATAAAAACCTGGTCGGATTCCTTTACAATATCACAGAAAGTTATTAAACCATCAAACCTGAGAAGAAATCACCTATTCACAATGTACAGGGCCTATTGGACACCTGCTAAACTTTCCAAAATATCAGCAGTACAGTACTTCTGTCCAAGGTGTAAGACATTAGCAGCAGATGATATCCATATGTTTGCTGAATGACCTGAACTTGATGTTTTTTGGAGGCAGGTCTGTGATTTTTTGGAAGAGGTATTGTTAATCCCCATAACATGGTTCTAACCACTGGTTCTATTTGGTTTTTTATCTGACTACAGCATAAATAGCTGCATATCACAGTTCATCTTCTATGTAATTGTCATCGCGAGAAAAGAGATCTGTAAAGAATGGAAATCAGAACTCCCCCCAAAATTCGCGGACTGCCTTAGGAACATCATGGTGGTGAGTAGTTTTGACTTACTATGTGGAGGGGTTAAGTCTGCTGAGGTGTGGTCTGCACTAAAAGCCTGGTGTGAAAAATAACAACAATAAGTCCAATGATTATGCCAGAGGTTAAGTGGTCTTGTCCTCCTTTGGTAGCAAGTAACATCGGGAAAGGGAGTTGGACTGGAACTAACCTTACCTCTGGGCGATCTTCAATGGCTATCCACAAACACAAGGGCGGTCAAGGAAGGTTTGTGTCAGTGGCCTGAAGGACGTCTGCTTAGAGCTAACATCTACTGGTGGCATATATGAGGACAAAAAAAAAAACATTTCACACAGATGTTAACACCAACAAGACAGAGGAGTGGAGCGGCAAGACCCTGGCTCATTTAACTGAGACGGTCAACACAAAAATGGGACCACTACAGCAACCACAGAACCCGGAAACAAATAGTCCGAAGCGAATGTGCAGAAGGACAACGAGAACGGGACCCCTGCACAAAAACGACCATAAGTCCCACTCCCCACAACCAACAGAGGTACGGGAGGGACCAGGGACACATCTGGCCCACGTAAGAGGGAGGAACAGAGTAGGGATGTGGGATGGAGTGTAGGGAAGTAACAGTGTCCATCGAGCCAGAAGAAACCTCAGTGGAAGAGGAATCCAACACAGCACCGGTACCCAGAATTGCCCAAACAAGAATGAACATCCAGGCTCCAGAGCGCGAAAAAGTGTGACATCACATTGGAAACCACAAAAATTGCATCAGGATGGCCATCCGCGCGCCTATAACAAAACGTCACCATCAGGGTACCCCATAACAAGCATAGTAAACAACTCGTTGAAACGTATGGTAAACAGGATAGGCCACGCCCCCCCATGTCATCTGAACAACACGTACGCAGCCCATCAGGATGGAGGATGAACCGTACACCACGAGAAAGGAGGGGGGGCCTCTGAACATTGCCAGAGCCACTGCAAACATCCACCAAACAAAGTAAGTGAAGCAGAGTCCGCTAAAGCAGGACTCGGCTAAAATCGAATGAGACAGGGCCTCCAGAAGGAATCACAAACCATTAAGGTCCGCTAGAGCAGGACCCGTGTATGCAAAAAAGAATGGAGACCCCCCGAGTCCGCCAAGCAGGACTCGGCAGGAGCGTGACCACATTGCCCTGGAAGCAAACATATAAGCACAGCAACTCCCGAAGTCCGCTAGAGCAGGACAAGGAGGACGTCTAAAAAAGTGGCCAAGAAGTGGGGAAAAACAAGCCAGGATGGTGATCGGCCAAACACAAACGTACAAATAATAAATGTACAAACAACAACTCCCCCTTCATGAAATGGGGCCCCTGAGTCTGCTAAAACAGGACCGTTGCCCCCAACTTATCTGAACAACAGGAACATGAACAGCACTCGGGAGTAGTGCAGAAACAAAAAAACAGGTCGTGTTGGGACTTTTGTGTCCTTTTATCTGGTTGGTGGTTGCCACTGGGGGCCATGTTGGAGGGATAGGGAGACTAGTATGTAGCTTTTTACTTGGAGTTTCTGTAGGAGCAGAATGCTCCCTGTTTATTACTGTGGCGAGGAAGACGGACGAGGAGGTAATGCAGATTTACACCATGCTCAGAAGGGAAAAAATGCACTCAGTATGCAAAGCCAGCATGGAAAGCTGGAGGGTGGGCAGTGAGATACTAAAAGTCACGAGTAAATATGCTGGGTGATTTTAGACAACATTACTTAGGTAGCTTTCTTTGGAGAAGTGATACCAACAGGGAAGCTGGGTAGCAGGATTGTTCTATAGAGTATTGGGTTGGATGAGGGTCTCCTCAGGGCACTAGGGCCCAGAGAACGAAAAGGCTGGTTGCAAATTTAATTTGACAACTTTACCTATATAGTAATGAATTGCATCGCAAAATCTCCATTTGCTGAATGACCTGCCTCATGAATGTTACTGAGGCAGGTAATCATTTGAAACCAGTTGTAATTGGCTAAAAAACGGTATGGTGGCATGCAGGAACAGTAGACCACCATGCTTGTTTTGGCATTAAACAACAGCAAACTTTTTTTAAGGTTTTAAGGCAACCAATGTTCCTTAAAGGAGAAAGTGCTGCTATTTAAAAAAAAATATATATATATATATATATATATATATATATATATATATATTTATATATATATATATATTCACTGAAAAAACCATAGGTTATAGACCATATATAGTTAGGAATTAGCATTTACAAAACCTTGAAAATTCACTGAAAAAACCATAGGTTATAGACCATATATAGTTAGGAATTAGCATTTAAAAAACCTTATTTTACTCACACAAAACCATTGAAATTCCA
Organism: Lissotriton helveticus; assembly: GCF_964261635.1. Classification (NCBI taxonomy): domain Eukaryota; kingdom Metazoa; phylum Chordata; class Amphibia; order Caudata; family Salamandridae; genus Lissotriton; species Lissotriton helveticus. The sequence goes on from NC_136067.1 coordinate 258,735,999, forward strand.
TATATAGTTAGTTGCACTAACTATATATCGCGCACCCGCAATCCACTGCTGATGATGTCACATATTACATCATTCATGACATGGTCAGTGACATCACTGATGACATCTCAAATGACATCACTGATGACATCACTGATGACATCATCCAGTGACTGTGTGTTTCTGTAAAGTTTAAATATGTTTGATATATTGAAGAATGAGTGGATGTATAAGTGTCTGGATGAAGGATTTAGTAGGTGCGTGACTGACTGTATGAGTGAGTGAATAAATGTGTCGTACTAAATGCATGGGTTAGTGACTAAACTGTCTGAATGTGTGCTTCAGTATGTCTGTTGTGATGTAAACTGCTGCATGTGTGGATCATTAGCTATACAAGAGGCTATATATGTTATTGATTGGTTGCCCAAGTATTTGTATGGGAGATTGAGTTTGTGTGGGGGTGTCTGGGAGGTGTGTGACTTTGTGCATAGATGTGTGATCAGTTGATTCACTAGGTGTATGAGTTCAAGAGTGCATGTGGAAACAGCTACATGGGCGGTTGACTGTGTGCATGAGTGTATTGATGAGTGAATGGATATCTCAATGCTACATGTCATAGTAAGTACATATGTAAAACACAGTACATGTGAGAGTTGGCATATATAAATAACTGTGCATGAGAGCCACTGAATGTGTGAGTGGCTGTATGGATCATTGTGAACTTGTATCAGGGATTGTATAAGAGAGTAAATATGTGTTAGTATATGTTTGAATAAGTAAGGTGTGTATAACTGTATAGTTGAGGAAATGGAGGTGTGATTGATTCTTTGCATGACTGACTAGGTGTGTGAGTAACTCCATGGATGAGTGACAGTGTGTGAGTGTTTGTATACACTGAGTGTATCTAAGGTTATATTAGAGTCTGAAGAGGTTTATCGTATTAGCACAAGAATGATGTCAAATGAGATGTCATCAGTGATGTCATCAGTGATGTCATTTGAGATGTCATCAGTGATGTCATCAGTGATGTCACTGACCATGTCATGAATGATGTAATATGTGACATCATCAGCAGTGGATTGCGGGTGCGCGATATATAGTTAGTGCAACTAACTATATATGGAATTTCAATGGTTTTGTGTGAGTAAAATAAGGTTTTTTAAATGCTAATCAGGGCTCGAAAAATGTACTCGCCCGCTCGCAAATGCGAGTCAATTTCTTCAAGGGCGAGTCAGTTTTTAGGCCTACTTGACCGGCCTGGCGAGTGAGATCTGCCGCCGTCTCAACCAGAGTTTTCATGCAGCTACTGCAGTGCCAGGAGAAGGCTATAGGGGGCAGCATGCTGAAATGAATACGTGAAAATGCGGGAAAACCACAGGTGTTGATTAGCTGATTGCAACTAGGCCTCATCAGGCCGAGCCCGTGTTGCAATCAGCCAATCGGGTGATAGAAGATAATTTGTGCTTTCCGGATACGTGTATGCTACGCAAGTTTACACGCATCTCATTGGCTGATTACAGTTAGCCTCGGCAAGATATACTGCCAGAGAAGCGTGTAAGCTGCCTTTCCAAGCCCCGGCCTGCACATTCAACCACAGGAAAAGATTTGTGGACGGCAGTGAACTGGCAGTAAACTATGACAAGCACTGGTGGCCGAGCAATGGCGAAGTTTTCCTCCTGCACCCCGGGTGTTGTCATCAAGAGAGGACCTGTAAGTGAAGCTCTGCCCGGGCTCTGAAGTAAGCCACAGTCTGTCAGACAGCTCAGTCTCTCAGAGGAGGGGCCCTAGACGGTAGGTGCGCTTGGATGGGGTCAGTACGCCAGCCACAGGTTCAGGGGTTCTTGCTCCGATTGTAGTGCTGGGGTGGGAATTCGTGGGCTGTGCAGGAAAGCTCTGTGGGGTGGGGCGAGGCGGGACGGTGGGGCCTACCGCACCTACACCAGCCGTGACTTGCATTGCATTACAGTGGATTTTCTCTGAGCCTCTATATTTGAAAACAAGCTGAATGTCATGCCCGTCTTTTTTTTCAAATTAACTTCCAATGTTTTTTTTGTTGTAAGCTGAGCTTTGTTGTTTGTGTGTAATTTCGCAGCCGCCCCTCTAGCATTACAAGGCGGACTATTCCTACCTCTGGCCTCGAGTGTACTAATACTATTTTCCTACACAAACATCTTTGAAATGCTACCTTTTTTTATTTAGTCTCACTGACTGTTAGCTGCGAGCTGCGCATTATGTCTACGCAGCTGGTGCCAAATTCTCTCTTCGGCACAGCTACTGCTCATTGTTATGCATGTGAGGCTGAGATAGTGAAGTATTTACGTGCACTATTCTGAGCGCTAGTGCAGCTCTACAGACACCAGTAAAGCATGACGCTAAAGTCCATCTCTCTCCTCTCAGATGGCTCCGCTCACCTTGCTATTAATTCATTGGTACCAAAAATGTCAAGCAACTTGAATTTTCTGCAGCCAGTAAAGAAACGTAGCTGCCCAGGAAAAAGAAATACGCGTCCATTTATTGACTCAACAGTGTGTGTGTGTTGTATTTCTTACTGACAGGCCCAACTAACTGTGTCACACAGGCTGTACTAGAGCTTCAATAGTCGGAGCAACAAGCTTGACACCGCACCGTCAGCCTTCGCCTTTCCTGTCGGCTGAATAACTTGATTCCTGTGTCATGGGGTAGCATTCTAAGAACGGGTGCCGCAGCTAGCACATTTCCAGCAATCATTCTCACCATGAAGTACTTCCCAGTTCCTCAGGCCCTTGTGAGTACGGTCCTTCTCGGTAAATCACTGTAAATATTGTTCTTTCACTTAATTGTACAGTAGCTGATCAAGCCAAGGTGCTGATGGCTGATCGTGTAACCTGCAAAGGAAGAGAGGGAGGGGGATGCGAGGGTGAGCAAGATGGGCCCATCTCTGGTTAAGGGTTCCCAGGCTACTGCATCATCTGTTCTCCCTTTTTTCATTTAATTCTTTTATTAAGGTTATGGAGCCTGGGCCTGCATTACAGTCCTGCACTAGTTTATTCTGCTGCGCCTAAAGCACACACAATTATTAGAGTGCAGTGTAAGCAGAACTCAAGTTGTCGTCACAACAGCCTGTTAACCTGCCAGTATTACAAAGCTGTTTATGCTTTTTGGGAGGCTAGGGAAAGATCCTGCAGACGTATGATTCGAGAGAAGTAGCAAACTATCGACAGGAAGAAAAGAAAGGAAAACGAGAAAGTGGTGAAAATAGATTGTGTGTGAAAGTGAAACAGGGTGGAAAATGGGTAAAAGAAAATAGAGAATGATGAGAATGGAAAAAGTAAAAGGGTTAAGGACGATGGGGAAATAGACTAGAGAAAAGAGTAGAAAAGGACAAAACAAATTTGGAGGCATGGGAAAAAGAGTGAAGCAAAGAGAGGAGAGAGGCAAGGAGAAAGAGAAATCAGTGAGAGATGAGAGGGAAAATGAAGAGTTGGAGAGAAATATGAAGAGCGGTAAAATATCAAAAGGAAATGCAAAATGCAGACCTGAGAGATAAAGTACAGTGACAAGGGGAAAGCATATGAGTGTGGACAGAAATTTTTAATCTAATAAAACAACTACAAAGAATGAGAACGAAGATTCCTTAAATGCTAAGCTTGCTTTCTCGCCCCGCCCCTAGACCAGCCCCTGGCTCAACCGCTAGTGCACAGTTTAGTGGTGGTGAGTACCTGCACTTATTTATTTCCACTTAAAGAACTGTCTATCAATGCTCCAACACCTGGCCCACTAAATGGACACAGGTCTTAAAGCATGCCTCTTTATCCGAATGAATTTGCTGTTTACAATTTGGTTTGCCAACGTTTTCTTGGGTTGTTGGTGCTGCAAATGTTTTGAAGAAAATTCGTATGCAACCAATTTGTGGGTCGACTGCATTGATGTTAGGTCGAGTAGAAAATTCTACTCACTCGACCTACAGGTCAAGTAAGATTTTTTAGATTTGTCGAGCCCTGCTAATTCCTAACTATATATGGTCTATAACCTATGGTTTTTTCAGTGAATTTTCAAGGTTTTGTAAATGCTAATTCCTAACTATATATGGTCTATAACCTATGGTTTTTTCAGTGAATTTCAATGGTTTTTTAATAGCAAATATCATAAGCTGTCGAATGTCAAGTACGTGGTAAGTGAAAACATTTTCGTGTTTATGCACACTGATCTGCTTTGAATGGTGCCCCCCCCCTCATTTCTATTAGGAGTACTCTCTCTTTGCACATAGTGAAGGGTAGTTAACGCAGGCCTTTGCCCCCGTTGTAATACGTCGTGCCTGCTTCTCTCTCCATTTGATTGATTGTTATCCAAGTATTTACTGTTTTAGAATTGGTTCTCTTTGGTTCATTCTCTATTTACAAACAAACACAGAGTCGCAATACTCTGTTTAGTCTTTGCAGATAACGAAAAATCGTGTAAAAAAAAAAGAAAAGGAATCGAGCAAAATCAGTAGGCCACTAATGGGATCTCTTTTTGACCTCGCTAAAATAGAAACATTAGGAACAACCCCTCATGACAAATACAAAACTAGTGAAATGAACTGAACTCCACACAATGATGGCTGCAAAACAGCTCGGCTCCGCCACCCACCCCGCCCAAAATAACGATAAAGAGCGGCTGCCATGATTGGTTGCGGAATGGCCACGACGGAGCTACGAAATGGTACTGCTCTCATGCTAACCCCAGCTTCAGTCTGAAACATCCAGAAACACTGTAGACTACCAATTCGATCAGTTCCGGTAGCGCCCCAATGTAACCCGGTAGAGAAGAACTAGCCCTCCCCTCTTTGACTGATGGTTCTTGTTGCCTGTCCCTTCTGTTGTCATTTAACAGAACTATTTAGCCTGCTGAAAGGGGTTGTGTTCCGACCGCTGGTTGGTGGAGACATTTTGACTATATTCTGGACCTGCGTTGTCGCGTAATGCGTCATATGACGCGCCGCGTTAGCGCATCCGGAAGTCATCCGGGGCGCGCAGCGCGTAACGTAAGCATAACAAGTCATGTGACTTGTTAATAAAACTTTTCATTGGTTCATTTTACTTTTCTTATTCTAATGATGAAAGGCTTGGTCATATGACCTAAAAATTACGCTTTTTATTACTTCCGAACATTATTTTTTCTTAAATATATGTTATAATGTTCCAGGCTAATGTACTTTCCCGGAAAATTTACAACTGTCCTGCAAGTAAAATATATTCTTTTTTCGAGAAAAAGAGCGTTTCTTCGTCCCATGACGGAGCCGTTGAGCAAAAGAGGGTCGACCTGCTGTCTTAGTCGCCGATACGCCTGAATATGAGATTCTTATCGATCACTTTATGTTGCAGGAATAGAAAACACAACAGCCCTTGACCATTTATCTTTACTGCGTTCCTTCGTATTATACCTTTTACCCTTCATGTAATTGGTCTGCTTTATTTCACTTGCCTTTTAATGATTCGAAAACAGTGACTATTATTAAAAACTTTACCAATGTATATACTACTACCATGTTTTCTTTTAAAAACCTTTATTGTGAAAATTTCATTATACAAATACGAGCCTATAACCACGTGGGCCGGCCACGGAGCAAACTGTAATCGTATATGATGAGTAGACATTTACACTGTAGAGGAACGTAACGGGCGGGCCATTAGGTTGCAAGAACTAAGATGTCTAACAGTTACGGAATCGGTGGACGTACATTTTATAATTAAAATACGACAGGGCCAGTTACAATAAAATTATCTAGATATACATTTGCGGGCAAGTACCATGGGTGACTTTAATTCGAACTTTCAATAGTACAGTAATCAATAACACATCAGAACTTAATATCAATAGGGATGTCGAAATATTCAATCAATTCTCGTCCCCGCCCGCCATGTGCTTCAAAACTGCATACGTATCTCGTGATTTCAAGGTTCTGCAACCAGTACACAACAAGGAGTTACGAGTCCCATTTATTCCGGCGCCATTTTGGGCGAGGACGGGCAGGTCCAGGATATAGTCAAAATGTCTCTACCAACCATCGACTATGATGATGTTCATATGCTGTATTTATTAGAGTAACACTCATCTGTCCACATGAAATTAATTTGCCACAATCTAAACATGTCATTTTAATCTTTCCAAAGTTCTTCTAAATATTTGGGACCGTTTCCCTTGCCTCTGATGCTGTCAGTGCCACTTCTTTGATGAATGTACTAGCAGGTCAGGGGTTCTCCTCCAAATCTCTTTTATGCAGCACTATAATTAATTGGTGCCACCTCTCCATATGACGATGCATGGTATAGTTACCATAACTATATTTTTTTTCGGTTCCTGTGGAGAGTTCATCGTGACAGATGAAGCGTGTAACGTACCGGGCATTTACCTTTTTTTGCATGTACAGGAAAGGAAAAAAAAATCGAGCGTCCGAGTTGTAAGGTGTCCCAGGGCCATTTTAGTGGACCAGGCCCAAATCCAAAGAACAGGCCGCCATTTTGAGAGTCCTGTTGCAGCCGCCTGTCGCTGTAGCATCAAGAGCAGCCGAAACTCAGCTGAATGGCAACTGAAACGGTAAAGGGGCGCCCCACTACAGCAGACGAGCCTCCACCTAGGAAGGCCCGTTCACGCCGCCCCCCCCCCCCCCTTCGGGCACCCCACGCCGTTATTCGGAGCAGTATTGTAGGATGGCCACACCAGTGCGGCAACTTGCTAGACATCACCTCGGTGGTAACCGAATCTCAACGCCTTGTGGTGTCTTCTATTCAGAAAACATTGTTATGCTGCCTTCGACCTATTCGCCGCAAGTGCGCACGCAACTCAGCTGCATAGCTTGCTAGACACCACCTCGGTGCTAACCGAATCTCAGCGCCTTGTGGTCTCTTCTATTCCCAAAAAATTGTTGCGCTGCCTTTGGCCCCATTCGCACATCGGTCCGCTACTGACGCCATCTCACAGGCTAATGGGGCGCCCCACGCCGAGTTTCAGCATTGTAGGATGACCACACCAGTACAGCAACTTGCTAGACATCACCTCCGTGCCATCCGGATCTCGGCGCCCCACTGCAGATGAAGTGCCTCTCAACTATGAAACCACCACTGTGACATCCGGATCTTGGCGCGTTGTGCTGCCTTCGGCCTATTCGCACATCGGTCCGCTACTGACGCCATCTCACAGGCTAATGGGGCGCCCCACGCCGAGTTTCAGCATTGTAGGATGACCACACCAGTACAGCAACTTGCTAGACATCACCTCGGTGCCATCTGGATCTCGGCGCCCCACTGCAGATGAAGTGCCTCTCAACTATGAAACCACCACGGTGACATCCGGATCTTGGCGCGTTGTGCTGCCTTCGGCCTATTCGCACATCGGTCCGCTACTGACGCCATCTCACAGACTAATGGGGCGCCCCACGCCGAGTTTCAGCATTGTAGGATGACCACACCAGTGCACCTTACTAGACACCACCTCGGTGCCATCCGGATCTTGGCATCTCAGCGCCTTGTGGTGTCTTCTATTCAGAAAATATTCTTGCGCTACCTTTGCTCCATTCACACATCGGTCCGCTACTGACGCCATCTCACAGGCTAATAGGGCGCCCCACGCCGAGTTTCAGCATTGTAGGATGACCACACCAGTACAGCAACTTTCTAGACATCACCTCGGTGCTATCCGGATCTCGGCGCCCCACTGCAGATGAAGTGCCTCTCAACTATGAAACCACCACGGTGACATCCGGATCTTGGCGCCTTGTGCTGGTTCCGGCCTATTCACACATCGGTCCGCTACTGACGCCATCTCACAGGCTAATGGGGCGCCCCACGCCGAGTTTCAGCATTGTAGGATGACCACACCAGTACAGCAACTTGCTAGACATCACCTCGGTGCCATCCGGATCTTGGCATCTCAACGCCTAGTGGTATCTTCCATACAGAAAATATTGTTGCGCTGCCTTTGGCCCCATTCGCACATCGGTCCGCAACTGACACCATCTCACAGGCCAACAGGGCGCCCCACGCCGACTTTTACCATTGTAGGATGGCCACACCAGTACAGCAACTTGCTAGACATCACCTCGGTGCCATCCGGATCTTGGCATCTCAGCGCCTTGTGGTGTCAGTCAGAAAATATTGTTGCGCTGCCTTTGGCCCCATTCGCACATCAGTCCGCTACTGACACCATCTCACAGGCCAACAGGGCGCCCCACGCCGACTTTTACCATTGTAGCATGGCCACACCAGTGCCACAACTTGCTAGACACCACCTCGGTGCCATCCGGATCTTGGCATCTCAGCGCCTTGTGGTGTCTTCTATTCCGAAAATATTGTTGCGCTGCCTTTGGCCCCATTCGCACATCGGTCCGCTACTGCCGCCATCTCACAGGCCAACGGGGCGCCCCACGCCGACTTTCAACATTGTAGGATGGCCACACCAGTGCGGCAACTTACTAGACACCACCTCGGTGCCATCCGGATCTTGGCGCGTTGTGCTGCCTTCGGCCTATTCGCACATCGGTCCGCTACTGACGCAAACTCACAGGCCAACGGGGCGCCCCACGCCGACTTTCAGCATTGTAGGATGGCCACACCAGTGCTGCAACTTGCTGGACACCACCTCGGTGCCATCCGGATCTTGGCGCGTTGTATTGCCTTCGGCCTATTCGCACATCGGTCCGCTACTGACGCCGCCTCACGTGCCAACGTATTTTCTCCGCATTTTATACCCTATGCCGCATAACAGGTCATGTGACTTGTTTATAAAACTTTTCATTGGTTCATTTTACTTTTGGTTTCCTAATGATGGAAGGCTTGATCATATGACCTAAAAACAACACTTTTCATTGGATGAAAACTTTTTTTTTTTCCCCAAACGATGAAAGCCCCACCTTGTTTCTGGATGTTTCAAACTGAAGCTGGCGTCAGCATGAGAGCACCACCATCTCGTAGCTCCGTCGTGGTCATTCCGCGAGCAATCATGGCAACCGCTCCCCACCAGAAGCCTACAGGAGTCGGGGGCCCCCAAAACTTTTGATGAATCCTCAAGGCGGAGGGGACGCTTTCGAGAATGGGGTCCAAGACCTAGCAGACAAGCGTCCGATTTCCAAGGTGTCCCAGGGCCATTTCAGTGGACCAGGCCCAAAAAGGAAACAGCCTGCCGCCATTTTGAGAGTCCTGTGACAGCCGCCTATCGCTGCACCGCAAGAGTGGGCGCAACTCAGCTGAATTGCGGCTTTTGACACAGTGGACCAAAAACGGACGGAATGGCAACTGAAACGGTAAAGGGGCGCCCCACTACAACAGATGACACTCCACCAGGAGAGGCCCGTTCACGCCGCCTCCCCCGGGGCGCCCCACGCCGTTATTCGGAGCAGCATTGTAGGATACCAAAACCAGTGCGGCAACTTACTGGACATCACCTTGGTGCCATCGTTCTGCTGCCTTGGAACTATTCGCACAACAGTTTGCTACTGATGACCCACCCCCCGCGACGCCCCACGCCGGAAATCTGGACGTTGTGCTGCGTTGGGACTATTCGCACAGCCGACCGCTACTTCGTTGTTTTTCCCTAAAAATGTTTATATGTTATTACTGTTTTTGTTTTCTTGTATATATTTATAAGTTATTAAAGTTTTATAATCTTACTACTTTGTTGGAGTGCTATATATTTTTAATGTGACACATAATTGTAAAAACTTTGATGTACAAAGAGTCATCCCTGGAATCTTCCGCTTCAGGCTCGGTCCCCTCCCCAATCACAATACAGGATGGTTTTCAGATAATAGGAACGCGTCTGCTGTGACGGATCTCATCGAGTGTGGGCCTTGATCTACTATAACTCCTTTGAAGAGGGGTGATTCTTTACAGCTGGGGCCATAAACTACATCTGCAGGGCTAGCTGATACCCTAGGACCGGCCTGGACAATCGGACACAGAGGAAAAGGAGTGTCAGAGGGTGCGGTAGTGAATAGGGCGAAAGGGAGGTGTCGGGCGGGCACAGGGTGTGATTCTCAGGGAAGAGCAGCGCAGATGGGGGGAGGTTTATTACCCATGCATAAGACAGAGAGCGGGGGTGACCACTGCCTGGGGGACATGCTTGCGAGGGTGGGGAGCCATGCTAAGGATCGACAGCGTGCACAGAGTGGGTCTGGTCAAGGCATCTAAAATGGCTGCCGTGCACGACAAAAGTGTGGCATTTGAAAAAAGACAAAATGGCGCAGACAATGTTTTTCAACACTTCCTGATTTCCTTCGAATCGAACGTTAACAGACGTTGGGGCATATTACCAAAGTTAAGCGATATTTATCCCTAACGATGCTTAGCAACGATTTTTTTACCGCTAAGCATCGTCAGAAATTATCGCAGATAAACCTTGCTATTATCAAGGTTTATCGCAAATACGATAAACGACCGCAATGCATTAATATCGCTGAAAACTCAGCGATATTCATGCATTACCGAGCTAATGCTCTTAGCCATGTTATCCACCTCCCATTGGATAACATGGCTAAGAACTGCTCAGGGCAGGTGCTAGCTTTTGGAGATATTCGCGCTTATCGCGAATATTTCCAAAAGTTGATAATAGGAGATAGCGATGTTAGCGACTGTTTCCAGTCGCTAACATCTTGGCATGCCCACTTTGCATGTCATTAGTGATAAATATCACTCACATGCAAAGTGGGGCCCAAGATGGTCGCTATCTCCTACTAGCCGTCGCTAACTGGTGTTAGCAACAGCTAGGTAATACAGATATAATTTTATCTCCGCGAAGCGGAGCGCTGTTACAGATATATATCTTGTTTTTGAACGTTAATTTCTCAAAATCCACTGAAGCACATATATTGAGACCTAGCAAAGGCACATCGAGCTACCAGTCCCTACAATTTTGCCAAGTTTCGTGCAAATCCATTCAGCCGTTTTATTATTATTATTTTTTTTTTTGCCCCGCGGGGCCCTTTTAAAACCTCCACATCAAACCTAAGAGGTCAAGGAGGATCTACTATGCCCCCTTATGGTCATTTGCCCCTTCGCTTTGGCCTCCTCTTGTCTCTCGATCCTACCGAGAGACAAGATGGCGGCCGCTAAGGACTGTTTGCAATGTTTACAGACGCCGGAGAACCAATCAGCTTCGCAAACCTCCGTTACGCGAAGCGGAGCGCTGTTACAGATATATATCTTTTTTTGAACGTTAATTTCTCAAAATCCACTGGAGCACATATATTGAGACCTAGCAAAGGCACATCGGGCTACCAGTCCCTAATATTTTACCAAGTTTCTTGCAAATCCATTCAGCCGTTCGATTATTATTATTAATTTTTTTTTTTTGCCCCGCGGGACCCTTTTAAAACCTCCACATCAAACCTAGGGGGTCAGCGAGGATCTACTATGCCCCCTTATGGTCATTTGCCCCTTCGCTTTGGCCTCCTCTTGTCTCTCGATCCTACCGAGAGACAAGATGGCGGCCGCTACGGACTGTTTGGAATGTTCACAGACGCCGGAGAACCAATCAGCTTCGCTTCACAAAGCTCCGTACCGCGAAAAGTCCGCGAACCGGAGCGCTGCCCGGTCCGCTGTTACAGATATATATCTTTTTTTGAACGTTAATTTCTCAAAATCCACTGGAGCACATATATTGAGACCTAGCAAAGGCACATCGGGCTACCAGTCCCTACAATTTTGCCAAGTTTCGTGCAAATCCATTCAGCCGTTCGGGCTAAAAGTGAGGCCAACCGCCCTATGGAAAACTCAATGTTAAAAACCCGTTTTGGGACCCCCCTTTTTTCTCGGCCCCCCCTTGACGAACCCCCCCCAAATTTTCAAGGGCTGCTCAGAAACAAAATGTGCCATTTTCCTGATAATTTCAGCCAATTCCGTCCACAAACGCCAAAGTTATTAGACATAGAATTTTCAAAAATCCCATAGAGAAAAAATCCTAACTATATATACCTACTGGCGACCGCCAGTAGGTAATATATATATATATATATATATATATATATATATATATATATATATATATAAACGCCAAGTCCTCAGCACTGCGAACATTCAGCCACAGCAACAGAAAACACGGACCCCAGACTGCAGTCAGGTAGGTTTTATTTTCCCCTCAGGCGACGCGTTTCGAGCAACTTGTGCTCTTGATCACACACCAAACACCTGGTCAGCATATATATATATACCGAAATAAGACCTTTGGAGGATAATAAATCGACCTTCTAAATACTATCTACTGCGTGGTGGTCCGTGTATCTGTGGTGGTGGCGATATACCGGTGAAACAGAGACTGGTTATATATATATATATATATATATATATATATATATATATATATATATATTGGAAAAAATATCGGGGGGAGCAAGCAGAAGACACCACTTTCATGCCCAGTCCTAATTGCGATTTAAGCATGGGTTTATTAAATACGAAAACTCTATTTTGACTGTCATTTTGGTAATTGCAGGGTTTGCAGTTGAAAATGGCTTTGTACATCCGACCATATGTCTCCGATATGTTGCTGATTCTGGATCCCACATCGAGCCATATAGAGACCAAGAGAAAGGAGTAGGAGACAGTTAAAAGACCTAGAACTCAATGAAAATGTCTTCGGCTGAGAAGAAATCCTACATGATGGGATAGGATTGGAGGTGCTAGTGGCTCAAAATTGATATTTCCAGACATCGCGGGAGACTTTTTAGGTCTCGCCAAGGCAGCACTTGCGCTTTCTCTTCGAGACATGCTGTATTCAGCATATGTAAATATGAAATCCGTATTTGTAAAGTACGAACTACTCACCCTTATGGGTTTCAAGGCGCTAGAGGCCGTTGTGGAAATTAAGTGAGCTGCTGCCGCCGGAACCGGGGATCAACCCTGCGCCCTGTGCTCCAAAGTCAGCTACTCTGGCCGCTGCACCACACCTCTCCACTTCAAGTGCTATACAAATGCAAACCTTTCTTCCCTTTTATCCCTCCACTATCCTTCTCACTCCAAATAACTGACTAATATCCACCACTGAAATAACTTCATATTTCACCATATTAATTCACCACTAATCCTTTATGGGAATCCTGAATAGCGTGCGTCAACAAGCGCTATATAAATACAAACCTTTTTCCTCCTCTATCCTTCTGCTATCATTCCAAATCCAAATAACTGACTAACCTATCCACCACTTAAAATATACTTGCATGTTTCACTATACTAATTCATATCGAATCCTCTATGGGTCCCGGAGTAGCGTGCTACTCGCAGAAAAAGCGCTTTGACGCCTCATCAGGGGTAGTAAACGCTATATAAACGCAATTATAATACAACACAATACATATAATGGTTCATCATACCCAGGCCCACATGAGGCGTTGAAGTAAATTAGCAGACAGTGAGCATGGTACAGCGTGGGAGGACTGTTAGGTTGAAAGAATCTTGAATTGCAGCCTGGCTTGAGTGTAAAGTGTTTTGTTATGTGTGAGTGACCAGAGACGTGCATTTATCTTTCTTTGGTCTCTACGCCTAGTCGTGTGATAGTAGGAAGAGAGGAGTCAGAAGAAATGCATTTTACATGAAATCATTATGCATGATTAAGTGGGTATCTATAGAATCCACCCAGGAGTGACACGGAAGCAGCCTACACCATGCACAGGCTAGAGGCAGGGCCACGGGAATTATGTGACTGTGCGGCCACATCGATTTTCGCATAGTTATAGATTTGCCCATAATCCATCATCTACAGATTTGAACAAAACATTTTTTGTTTCTAACTCAAACGGTTCAAAAGTTACTAAAAACATGTGTTGCAGCGCAGTGGAAGTCCCTTTGCAAAGTTGGACTGGTCACCTTTTTGTTGCTCAGTACTATATTTGGGTGTTAAACTGGCACTAAAAAGGTGCAACTAATGCCAAACAGTGTTAACAAGTTTACAATTCACTAAATAATGAAGTCATACTGTCAAAAAATATACCTCATAATTTGGCTTTTCTTGCCACATAATATACTCAGCAATGCCACATAATTTAGCCCTCCACTGCCACATAATTCCAGTGGCCTTGGACATATTGATTATTTGGGTTTGGTGACTATCCACCTAGAGGAATAATCATAAACCTTGCCAGGGTGAACACTGAAAGTGACTTCATTAGCATGAGCTCAACACTCTGGTGTTTGAACAAACCTGTACTCAAAAATCTAGACACCCCAAGATTTGCCTCACTCAGTTTTCCCTCAAGTTACCAGATTGGAGACAGTGTTAAACTTCGCTTTCATGAGGCAGTGTGTCCCTGTGTTAAGGTACCACCTCAAACATCTAATTAGCAGTGTAAAGCAATTTCAAAAGTAATAAGGACCCATCTCAATGATTGAGTTCTACATCAATGAAATGTTTAAACAGTTTTACTGCAAAATGAATAAATAAGCAATACAAAGGAAATGCATTGAAGGCTGCCGATAGCAGAGTTACAGAAAATATGTAAAAATCAGAAAATATTCTAAGTCCCAAATGAGCAACAAAATCAAGAAAGAGACAGTATCGAGAGCTGGTGGTAGATCTTTCTCATTTCTGGCTCCCAGTCTGAGGAATTCACTTTAAGAACATCTTTGTGATTCCTCAGAGTCCCAGGATGCTCCTTCTGGAGCAGCTCTTGCTTTTTATAAGCTTGTTTAATTTATTCAATCGTGCTTCGCAGCATTAAGAAAAGGTGAAAGTCTCAGTCTCGTGCTCCAAATTGAGGGTTTTAAAGCACACTTCTTGCATAGTTTATATGCCACCTCAGTTTAGACCCAGCCATATGCAAATCAGGTATGACCCTTCTCCAATGTGAACAGTCCAGAGTGCAGCGGCTTCTTAACCCCTTGGACACTGGTGACGGAACCACCCCGTTGTTGAATGGTAGGGCCGAATTCGACCAACAACCCTTCAGTATTTGCCCGGCGTTAGCCGCCTCTCATACCATTCGAGATTACCAAACAAAGAGGCAGGCGCTGGAGACAGAAGGCAGGAAACAGGAGTTTATTCTGACGGAGCAGAACACGTCAAATCAGACAACAGGGTATCTTCTCGAGGTGCTCTAAACGCATCCTTGAGGCCTGGCCTCTTATACACAGGTTTATTGCTTTATTACATAGAACACATTCTTGTTAATACTGTGATGTACGGAAAGGCATCCTCGGAATCTCCGCTCCAAACCCGTTCCCACACATATTTACAGTAAAAGTCCCCACCCCGATCTCAGTAGGTGATGACTATCGCGCAGCTGGATATCCCGCCGGCTCCCGGAATGTGTGCGGCTGATCGGATCTCATGGGGTGGGGGCTTTTATCAGTCATAGATTTTTGGAAGAGGGACAGCTTCTACTGTAGGGGGCAATAAACTGTATCCGCAGGGCTAGGTGATGGCCTGGGATCGGGCGGGACAATCGGGCACAGAGGAAGGGGGTTCATCAAAGGATGCGTGATCATTAAAGGGACGGAGGGAGGTGTTAGTCGGGTACGGGATGTGGCTCCGAGGCAGGGCCGCGCTGAAGGGGTGGTTTATGGCCCAAGCATGTGAGAACGTGGACTGCCAGCGCGCGGGGGATGCTGGCGAGGTCAGAGAGGGAGAGAGAGAGACGCGCTGGCTATCGGCAGTGGGCAGAGAGGCCATGGCGTTCAAAATGGCTGCTACTTACGCGCACATTTGAGCTAAAAAGGGACAAGATGGCGCCGATAATGTTTACGTCGCAATCTAGGTTTTAACAGTCCTCCCTTTTCAACATATCTAGCCAGCTTGTCAATTTATGTCTATCCCCATCATATTACGGATTTCTACATCATACAAAGCTTTCATGCGTTCAGCTTCAAAGTTCGGAGTCTTAGGGCAAACACAGTTAGCAAATAGTGAACACAGAGGTGGCAAGCATTGAATACCCAGGCAGAGTCCGCATATTACGACGATTGGTATCAGTACAATCATGAGCAACCTCCATCCCCAGTCCTTTACAGTACTCCAGAACCAACTCCCGAGCGACCATCCTTCTTGTTCCTGATGAACTTCTGAGGAGAGTCTGTGGAGGTGTTCGATGGCCTTGTAAACGGAGGGTGAATTGTCTGGTATGTAGGTACAACAGCTGGACCCGATGATACGACATGCTCCTCCACGGTCCGCCAGAACCACATCCAGAACAAGACGGTTTTGAAGAGCCACCAGACGGACCGCCTGAAGCTCGGCTGTATTGTTTGTGAGGATACCAGCTGTAATGTTCATCGTTGTCTCGACTGCCTGGGATAAATGTCGAATGGCACGACTGTTCGCCATCGGACCCCAAAGTGGAACAAGTGCTTTCATTGCATCCAAGAATTGTGCTCCAGTGGAGTCGGCCCGCTCGATGTCCTTTGCTCGTCTCTGTCGGTGATGGTTTGCCGGAGCCACATAGGTTGGAGGAAGGATGAAGGCTATGTAGCAGGTACCTCCCCAGCCCTTTGGGAGCCAGGTGTAGGCTTTTGTACCACAGACGAAGTACATGTTTGGAGAGGTGACAAAAGAGGGTGGGTCGGTTGAGTACAAAGTTCTGGTGATGCGGCAAGTGCTGTGGCCCACCATTTGTGTCCCATGGCCTGTGATGCATACGAGGCCCGAGACATTGACGACAGATAGGGCCACAGTCAGGGTGGCAGCTGTTCGTTTCCGGAGGTAGGAGAAGGTGGGTCTGGCTGGATTGTTGAATATTTGCATCTCCACCCTTTCTTTGGCGGGGATGTCCATGTGAACAGAGGCATTGGAGGATAGAGGGCAAAAAGGAGCAGCAGCTCTCCCGGTTTTGTTCAGCCAGACTCCATGATAAAAGTGTGACATAGTTTCGCCGGAAGTGGCGTTGTCTCTGTAGCTCTCTTGCAAGAGGATCAGCCAGGCAAGGCAGGAGCCATGAACAGAGAAAGGTGAAGGGATGAAGGGGATGCAATGTCCGGTGGCATGTGGTATCAACCCACAGATCCAGCAGTTCGTGGCATTTGCAGCAAGGTTGTGTTGGTGCAGCAACTGTACGAAGGAGTTGTTCCAGAACTCCTTACGCCTTTCTTGGATTTGAGGTGAAAGAGAGACCAGGTAGTGTTCTTTCATGGTGGTAGGCTGTGCAGTGGTTAGAAATGTCTTATGAGCCGGTGCGTTCTCTTCCACGATCCAGAAGGTAGTCATGAGGAGGAGGCAAAAGAGAAGAGTGATAAGAAGAGCAATAGTCTTTGAGCTGTGCAAAATGTCAGTTTTCGGGTTCCTGTAGCGGGTCTTCGGATGTCCGGTTGCTTCCATCATCTTCGTATCGGGCGCTTCTATCATCTTCAAGGTGCTCGGTAGTGGGCAGAACCACAGACTTCGTTTGGTTTCTCTCCTGGCAGCCTTTGTAGTGTTAGGCCGCCGCTCTGAGAATGATAACTTAGTCAGTGGTCTACTTAGCCGAAGCTCCCTCCTTTCGTCGCAGGTTATACCCTTCTCTGGATGGCACAGTGGGATCAGGGAATTTCGCCAATTCGAGTGTCTCTGTTTCAGGGTAGCAGCTCAGGGATGGTCGGTCTTTGTTCAGGAGCTCTTCCTGGGTGCTCGCGTCTTCGGTCGACGTCAGGGCCGGAGAGATTTTCTTGCAATGATGTGCATGCAGCCAATTTCGCTTCCCCTCCACTCGAAGAGCTGTTCGGGTGGTGATCAAGACTTGCCAGGGGCCCGTCCAGCGGGGTTCCAGACTCTTCTCCCGCTGGAAGTTCCGAATCAGGACGAAATCTCCAGGCTGGATGGTATGTCCGGGGCCCCTGGAAGCATCGGGGATGGCATGCAGCACCTGATGATGAATAACAGACAGTGTTTTAGTTAGGTTATACAGGTAGTCAGACATTAGGACGTCCGGGACGTCGTGAATAGATGTCGGTTTGGGTGCGGACCAGATACTCATGGGCCGGCCGAAAACGACCTCGTAAGGGGTCAAGTGGTGTTTGGTGGGGGGGAACGCATTGACAGCAATGCTAGGGGGAGAGAGTCTGGCCATTTTAGTCCTGTGGTAGCCACTATTTTCGCCAGTTTTAGTTTCAATGTGGCATTGTGTCGCTCGACCAGTCCAGCAGATTGAGGGTGGAAAACTGCTTGGAATTTCTGTCGTACCCCCAGTCCTTTCAGGATGAGCTGGATAACCTCGGCTACAAAATGGGGGCCATTGTCACTCCATAAAATACGGCAAAGGCCGTAGCGAGGGAAGAACTCTTTCAGTAGTACTTTTGCAGTGGCAATAGCAGTGTTGTCACGCGTCGGGTAGGTTTCCACCCATTTGCTAAAAGCGCACACAACAACAAGTACATACTTCAGTCCTTGACATCTCTCTAACTGGATATAGTCCATCTGTAGGACTTCGAATGGATGGTTGGGGACCCCGAACCCTCCCCGGGGTACGACAGTTCCTTTCCCAGGGTTGTGTTGCAGGCAGACTAGACATTGTTGGACTAATCGTTTGGCTGAGTCTGTAATTCTATCGTTATGCCAAACTCGGGAGACAAGTTCGGCCATAGGGGCAGATCCTATGTGTGCAGGGGAATGGGCCATCGTCAGTATGGGGATCAGGTACGAGTTGGGTAGCAACCATTTGTTCGTGTCTTTTGTCCGCCAGCAGCCTTCATCATCCTTTAATCCCACCCGTGCCCATTCAGTCAATTCTTGTGGTGAGCTGGCCATTTGGATGTCCCTAATAGTTTCCCTAGCGTCTGTCCATTTTTCTGCTTGTGACCTAGTCACGTACATGCGAGTCGTCGTCCTGTTCTCAGCTGTGGTTCGGGCAATGATGTCGGCCAGTGCATTTCCCTGTCCAATGATGTCTGTCACCTTTTTGTGTGCTTGGCATTTGATTACGGCAAGTTGTTTGGGGAGGAGAACCGCTTCAGTCAGAGCGGAGACTAGATCTCCGTGCAGGATGGGGGTGCCGTGTGAGGTCAGGAATCCCCTCTCCTTCCATAAGAGCCCAAAATGATGAACCACCCCGAAGGCATACTGGCGTGTAAATGTTTGCTGTCGTCCCCTTTGCTAGGATACATGCTCGTGTGAGGGCAATCAGTTCTGCCGCCTGGGCGGATCGTTGCGTGATGCGGGCGGTTTCAACTACAGTTCGGGCTGTGGTAACTCTATAGGCAGCTGAGGTGGTGCCGTCGGGGAGTTTAATGCAAGAGCCGTCTACCCATAGCTCTCCGTCAGGGTTTGGGAAGGCAGTGTCTCAGAGGTCAACTCTACTCCTAGTCTGTTCGTCCGTGAGGGTCGCACAGTCATGTATTGGGGGCACATCGGGATCGTTTTCAGGCAGAGGCAGCAAGGTGGCTGGGTTCAGTGTGGTGCATCGTTTCAGCGTGATGTGAGGTGCGAGCAGTGTCAGTTTGTACCCAGTCAGTCGTGCGCTGGTCAGGTGTTGTGTCTTGGTCTGGTTTAGGAGGGTGTCAACAGCATGAGGCACTAGTACCGTGAGGGAATTCGAGAGTACGATTCCCTCACTTTGTCGGATAGAGACAGCAGCAGCGGCTACTGCTCGAAGGCAGGCAGGCAAAGCTCTTGCTACAGGGTCAAGAGTGGCAGAGAAATAGGCACATGGTCGTTGTTTGGGGCCAATGGACTGAGTCAAGACAGACAAAGCGCATCCCTCCCTTTCGTGAGTGTAGAGAGAGAAGGGCTTTGTATAATCAGGGGTTCCTAGGACGGGCGCTGAACAAAGGGCGTCTCGTAGTTCCTTGAAGGAGGATTGACATTCAGGGGTCCAAGGGAGCGGGAAGGGGGACATCTTTAGCCAGTAGGGAAAGTAGTGGTTTCACAATGAGGCTGAAATTTGGCAACCATTGTCGGCAGAAGGAGGTGAGGCCTACCAAAGAGCGGACTTGCTTCGGGGTTTTAGGGATAGGGGTCTCTAGAATAGCCTGTATTCGATCGGGTGTGAGCTTTCTCCCGTCTTTGGACAAGAGGTGGCCTAGGTAAGTGACTTGAGGTTGGCAGAATTGCAACTTCTTCTTGGAGACCTTGTGGCCATTTTCCGCGAGGAAGTGCAGGAGTTGGATGGTGGCCGCGACTGCAAGTGGAGTGGTGTCGGCCGCCAAAAGCATATCATCGACGTACTGTATCAACACCACTCCATCCCGCAATTGGACTGCATCCAGCTGTCTCTTGAGGGCCTGGCTGTAGATGCTTGGACTTTCAGTGTAGCCCTGGGGTGCTCTGCAAAATCTGTATGAGCGGGATTTTAAAGTGAAGCCGAAAAGGTAGCGGCTGTCCGAGTGAATGGGGATGGAGAAGAATGCGTTCTTGAGGTCGATTACCGTGACGGTGGTGGCAGTGGAAGGAATAAGGGTCAGAATGGTGGTGATGTCTGACACTACAGGGTACTGGGGTACAACCACTTTGTTGACTTCTCGTAGGTCGATGATGAAGCGGTACGCTTTTTCATCTCCCTCACCCTGCTTCTTCACAATGGGTAGGATAGGGCTGTTGCAAACATTGCTAACTACTTCTTCTACCACTCCTGCATCTACCAGGGACTGGATGATTTTTACCAACGCCTCCTCGCCTTCGGACGATATCCGATACTGCGGGAGTTTGGGGAGTACTGCGTCCTGTCAAACAGTTATGTGTACAGGGTCTATCATCATGCGTCCTACGTCCGAGTCAGTCTTTGCCCATAGGTACAGAGGTAGGGTGTCGAGTAAGGACAAGTCAGCGTCAGTGATAGAAAACATGCGTTGTGAGCGGCAAGATCTGAGCAGTGTTGGGTTGTCGTACAGGATGACTCGAACTCCATCTTGTGAACACCTAATAGTAGCTCGAAAATGTTTCAATAAGTCAAGTCCCATAATGGCGTCGGGGGTGTTGGAGGAGAGCAAAAACGTTGTGTCAGTGGTGTTATTGTCCAAGTTAAAAGAGATCGGTGTGGACAAGGGATTAGTGGAGGGCGTTCCATCAAAACCTATTGATGTCACATGTGAGCCAGACAAGGGTGCCCTGGGAATCAATCGTTTAGACAACGCACTACATGTTGCACCAGTATCTACCAGAAATGGAGACTTCGTACCTTGGACCTGAGCGGTGACATAAGGGCCTTGCTGGTCAACATAGAGCTCGACTGGATCCCTTCCTTGCCCTTGGCAGTCCTATGCAAAGTCGTGGGCATTGTCGCAGTCAGACTGTTGGCACTGATTCTGTCGGGGACGGTCAAACGTGTTCGGTCTACCAGGTCTGTCATTGTTGGTGTCGCTTGTGTGCCCTCGTCCCTGTCCTCTATTTCTCGGCCCGCCCGCTATGTCTCGCGTGTCTTTATTTCTGAGTGCTTCTTGCAGAACTGGACATTGAGATTTCTAATGGCCAAATCCTTTGCAAAACGCACACTGGTTCTCATCGAGGTCTGTTCGTGGAGCGCCGGGTGCGGGTGTGCGGTCTCTAGGGGGTGGATTTCTAGGAGCATTCGACTGGTAGTTCCCTCTATACTGTTCCCTTCCTATAGTCACCCCTTGCAACTGAGCAATCATAACCCTCTCTTTCAAGTCCTTTTTCTTTTTCTCAGTCGCTTGATCGTTCTCGTTCTTCTGTCGCTCATAGTATTGAGCCATCTGAAGGATAGCTGCGGGCTTGGAGGCCGCCCAACTACTCTCGCTAGTCTGTAGTTTCTGCGAGACTTCTGGTGTCAGGCCTTTCACATAGTTCTGGACAAACAAGTGATGTCCGGTTGCAGTGGTCATGTCCTGGCTGCTGTAATCGGAGAACACCGTTTCAAACCGGGAGAAGTATTCTGATACGTCTTCCTGGGGTTTCTGGCGACAGGCCGTTACTACCGACCAGTCCACCTTCCTTTCTGGGACTAAGGTTTTTAATTTCTGCACGATCTTATCTGGTAGGTCTAGAATGGCTTTCATAGGTTTCTGTCCCGGCTCTCGCTGTTTGTCTACATCACCGAGTTGTATCCAGGTATGTCCGAACAGCTCAAGGTGGTCGACTTTCCGGATTTGCTTCCACACATCAGCTGGCAGACATAACCCGAAAAACAAATCGATATCCGCTAGGGTCATAATCGTTGAACCCAGAGCGGTGGCTAATTCTGTATAGAAGGCTGTGGGGTTCTTTCGCAGATCAGGCAAGGACTTTCGGAAAGTCAGGATGTCTTGCCGATCCCATGGTTGGTAAACCCAGTTGTAAACTACCCTCCCTCTCGCATCTTGGTGGTTAATATCGTCGTGTGTTCCCTGTCCTCGCGGGGGAACCCAATAGGGAGCGGCCTCCTTTATGGGCATCATAGTGTCAATTTTTTCTACTCTGGCTTCAGTCACTGCAGGAGTCGTGGTGTTGGTCTCTGGTTTCAGTTCCGTGAGGTGGCGGAAAACTTCAAGCGTACGCGTGAAGAGGTTCGTCACATCACACTCGTCTCCATCTCCGATATCAATTTTCCTATACAGAGTCGTTAGGTTTTCAGGGCCTTTTCCTTGGTATCGGTCCTCGTAGGCATTAAGGGTGTGGTAACAAAGGCGTACGACAAAGTGTCGTCTGTGGCTATTGGCATATGTATTGTACATATCCGTTACATAATCCTCACTTTCCTTTCGTACCACCAGTGTCTTTACAATCTTATCGATCCCAGCTCGTTCGTCCTTACTTAATCTATTCGATCTCGCGGGGTCTTTCCTCCCCGCTTCGGGATCACCTGAAGTTGCTGCTTGTGCTGCGCTGAGTGCAAGGGATTCGGTCGGCGCAGAGGCCATGAGGACCGAGGCTCCGGCACTACTCTCGCCTGTCGTTGGGGGTTGCGGGTGCTGCGCTAAGGGTTGGGAAGGGGCGTATGGAGGGGGCATGTAGATGATCGGGGGACCTAATAGTAAATCATCGTTCGTTCGCTGTTTCGAAGGTAGCTCGGGGTAAAGTGTAGAGGGTGTCCTGACGGGACACTGGCCTGATGATTCGGAATCTTGTTTTAGCTTGGTTTCTTCTCTTTCTTTTATTTCTTTTAATTTGTTAGCGACCAGGTGAGCTGCCTTGCATAATTCCTTTTCTAACCTGACCTCATTTCTCTTCTTTCGCTGTTCTGTTTCTTTGCGCCACATGCCGAAGCTATCGAGCATAGTGGGTGTTGTCTTATTGTTATAAAGGGCTGTTTCCAGCGCGTTTATTTTGTCGTTATCAAAGGATCCTATCAGTGGCCACTGACTTCCCTGAGCCTTTCTCGTGTATTTATGCCACAGCTTACTATAAGCCACGGTGACTAGTCCATATTTAGTAAACATGTCCTTATTAGGGGTGCCCTCCAGTGGAGCCGGATGGTTCACCTCTAATAAGCGGTCCGGGCTGAACCAACTACCAACAAACGGGGCGAAGATAGGCATGACGGGTTACAAAGGGGACAAAAGTCTGCACTACCTATCCTTCACTATCCGCAAAGACTAAACAGAGTATTGCGACCCTGTGCTTATTTGTGAATAGAGAATAACCCAAAGAGAACCAATTCCGAACGATCAATGTTCGGTCAAACAATCAATCAAATGAGGGATAAAAATAGGCATGACGGATTACAACGGGGGCAAAAGCCTGCGTTACCTATCCTTCACTATTCACAAGGACTAGACAGAGTATTGCGACTCTGTGCTTTTTTGTAAATAGAGAATGATCCAAAGAGAACCAATTCCAAAACAGTAAATGCTTGGATAACAATCAATCAAATGGAGAGGGAAGTAGGCACGACGGATTACAAAAGGGGGCAAAGGCCTGCGTTACCTACCCTTCACTATCTGCAAAGACTAAACAGAGTATGGCGACTCTGTGCTTGTTTGCAAATGGAGAATCTCTCAGAAACAATCAAATGAGTAATACTAGTATTTTCAAACAATCAAACAATCAATTCGCAATTCGTCGTGTTGCACGACCTTACCCGGACCGCATGGACAGTTTCTCGTCTTCCGCTTCCAGCGCCCAATCATCCTCTATTCTCCGTAATTGCTGTGGCACTCCTGATGGTTCCCAGTCAGGACCGTAGATCACTCGAGAGAGGTCTGCTCGGAACCGGTGAAGTTCGGATGATCAGCTGCCAGACGAGGGTCTATCGGGCAGGAGCTCTTCCCGATCGTTGCAGTCGTTCACACTGTCGTCGGGGCCTCTCCCACTGGATCCACGCGTCGCTGCTGGGCCCCACGTTTGGGGCGCCAATTGTTGAATGGTAGGGACGAATTCGACCAAGAACCCTTCAGTATTTGCCCGGCGTTAGCCGCCTCCCATACCATTCGAGATTACCAAACAAAGAGGCAGGCGCTGGAGACAGAAGGCAGGAAACAGGAGTTTATTCCGACGGAGCAGAACACGTCAAATCAGACAACAGGGTATCTTCTCGAGGTGCTCTAAACGCATCCTTGAGGCCTGGCCTCTTATACACAGGTTTATTGCTTTATTACATAGAACACATTCTTGTTAATACTTTGATGTACGGAAAGGCATCCTCGGAATCTCCGCTCCAAACCCGTTCCCACACATATTTACAGTAAAAGTCCCCACCCCGATCTCAGTAGGTGATGACTATCGCGCAGCTGGATATCCCGCCGGCTCCCGGAATGTGTGCGGCTGATCAGATCTCATGGGGTGGGGGCTTTTATCAGTCATAGATTCTTTGAAGAGGGACAGCTTCCTACTGTAGGGGGCAATAAACTGTATCCGCAGGGCTAGGTGATGGCCTGGGATCGGGCGGGACAATCGGGCACAGAGGAAGGGGGTTCATCAAAGGATGCGTGATCATTAAAGGGACGGAGGGAGGTGTTAGTCGGGTACGGGATGTGGCTCCGAGGCAGGGCCGCGCTGAAGGGGTGGTTTATGGCCCAAGCATGTGAGAACGTGGGCTGCCAGCGCGCGGGGGATGCTGGCGAGGTCATAGAGGGAGAGAGAGAGACGCGCTGGCTATCGGCAGTGGGCAGAGAGGCCATGGCGTTCAAAATGGCTGATACTTACGCGCACATTTGAGCTAAAAAGGGACAAGATGGCGCCGATAATGTTTACGCCGCAATCTAGATTTTAACACCGTCACCAGCCACGGGTGGGCTATGCTAATGATAGAGTGGTTCCGTCACGGCCCTGCAGCTGCGCCTGCGCGGCATTCATTCCGTGCCTGCGCTGAGCGTTCCATTGAGCGGGCGGGGTCGTGACGGAACCACTCCGTCACACGCACAGCGCGCCCGCGGCCGGTGACGGAGTGGTTCTGTCACCAGCATAATAATAATAAAGACATTTTTAAAGCGCATGGTTACGCCATCTCGGCGTGTCCCCGCGCTAAGTGAGAGGAAGGAGCAGTATCCCGCAGCTGGAGGCCACTACATGCTGCCGGAGAACAGATAAGTTTTAAGCATCTTTCTAAACTTGATCTCAGAGCTTTCCAGCCTGATTTGTTGTGAGAGCTTATTCCAATTCTGAGCAGCCCAGTACCTGAAAGAACGACCCCCCATCCTGGCCTTCTTTACCTTAGGGATCACCAATAGCCCGGTGCCTGTTGACCTCAGCGATCTCCTTGGCGTATATCTGGTGATCAAGTCGTCGTTCAGATAAGACGGGCCAGCATTGTTAAGAATTCGATGACAAGTGCATAGTGTCTTAAACATAACTCTTTCCTTCACTGGCAACCAGTGTAATGAGTTAAGGGCTTTTTTTGAAGCCGCCCTCCTAGGCTGCCTAAGGACCAGCCGCGCGGCGGCGTTCTGCAGAACCAGTAGTCGTCCAAGAGCCTTGTCCGTGGCCCTAAGATAGTATGTTGGCATAATCGAGGCGCGATGTTATGAGCGTGTGGACCATGGTCTTTCTTGCGCCTACCGGAAGAAGATCCAGCGTTTTACGCAGATTTTTCAAAACACCAAAACACTTTCCAACTACCTTTCTTATGTGTCCTTCATAGGAAAGGGCAGGATCTACCCAAACCCCCAGATTTTTCGCCTCGATGCAAGGAACAGGGATAGGACCCAAGCTCGAAGGCCACCATTCCGTCGACTAGCTCGAGGTACTGCCTCCCACCACCAGCACCTCGGTCTTGCTGCCATTCAGTTTCAGGCAGTTCTTATCCATCCAGGAGGCAAGCTCCTGCATGCATGCCCTGAAGTTGGATGCAGCAATCTCTGGAGCCTGGGATAGGGAGATCAACAGCTGGGTGTCATCCGCATAGGAGATGTCGGGATTGGCAGCAGCTCAAGAATAACAAACGCCACTAA
Source organism: Lissotriton helveticus (assembly GCF_964261635.1). NCBI lineage: Eukaryota > Metazoa > Chordata > Amphibia > Caudata > Salamandridae > Lissotriton > Lissotriton helveticus. The sequence goes on from NC_136067.1 coordinate 258,762,143, forward strand.
CCTTGTCCTTGTGCCAGGCGGAGACGATGACCTGAAGATAAGCCCCTCAGTCCCTCCTAGACACGACCCCCTACAGAGACGATATACACTCTCTGTGTGGATTCGTGCCACGGGGGAAAAAGGGAAGTGGATAAAATAATAAACAAGATGTGGTCCCTGTGATCCCCTCAATGGATTGGTCCCAGGCTTGTTGGTACCATCAATGAATATTCTCACTGCAAAGGATGACAAAGGCATATGGGTAAACACTAATATTCTTGACAGCCTAACCCTGCCCCAAGGACTTGTCCCCTTACTCACCAGAAAACCACACCCTGAGGCCTGAAGTCATCTGCACTTAATATACTGCAGCAAGGTAGTAGAATCACCAAAAGTAGTATTCCCTGTTCAAAGTTCACATGGAATGAACCACCACAAATAGCGCAGTCATTTACTGGTCACCTCATAGGAAAATGCGAATAGAGGACATTGTATTCTTGTTGTTCATGTTGCCTCACTTCTCTCTGCTTTTCCGATTTAAAGTCTAGACGCTAGTCCATGGGTAGTAAGCGTCTCTGCTACTCCAGTTACACAAAAGGCCAAGTTCAAATAGAAAATGAATTTCCCCTTTTCTCTTTATCACAGTTCACACAGGAAAGAAAACCCGACCTCCTACGCTAACAATTTCCACAAGACACGTCTTCTTAGTCAGACGCTGTCAAAGTGATTTATTTTCCTTTTTTCTCGCTGGTGCAATAAAACGCGAGTGAATGCGTTTTCAAGGCACCGCGGTCCCACAACGTATTAACAGAGTTAAATGCAACTAAGTGCGAGGAGAAAGCGATCCCGCTTTTCTCTCGCACAATACCTCACGACCAGGGTTTTCAATATTCAAACAATCCGATACTTCAGTCCCACAAGTCCAGGAATCCAAAGGGCTTCTATCTTCCAGCTGAAATCCGGCGGGGATCACCATCCGCCATTCCTTAACATACAGGTAAATTGACAAGCACCTTTCCTTAGTGAAGGCGGTGCTTATGTAAGAACAACCCCTAGGCATGCTGGTAATTGTAGTTTTTTTCTTCTTTTCGCACCGATTCCTCCACGCAAAGCAGACTGAGAGCGAGAGTTCATTAAATGGTACTGTCTGAGCATTCCAGACCACGTAATCGCTACAGGAGACCACCCCAACTCCAAAGCCCTGCACTATCTCTGCCAGCGGCGACATATATAAATTAAACAAAGTGGGACTCAGGGCAGAGCCCTGAGGCACTCCCTGCCTCAATTCCATGTCTTTGGAGTAGTGTGCACCCAGTCTGACCTGAAAGCTACGTCCAGTTAGGAAGGATTTCAGCCATTTCAGAGCGGATCCCGAGATGCCGCCTTTATTCAAACACTGTAGCAAGGTGTAGTGTGCTACAGTGTCGAAGGCGGCACTAAGATCAACATTAATAGAGCCATAGTGTGTCCTGCATCCGCCCCCTGCCTGATGGTTTCCGTGGCCCTTAACAGAGCAGTTTCCGTGGAATAACCTGCCCGAAATCCAGATTGCGACGGGTGGAGGAGGCTCGCGTCTTCCAGATGTGTCATAAGTTGGCGATTGGCCACCTTCACTGCCACCTTTGCCAGGAAAGGCAGAAGCGAAATCGGCCAAAGGTTTTCTAGTTTATCTAGTCTCACATTCGGCTTCTTCCTAACTGGAAGAACGATATAGCACGTTTCCAGTTTTCTGGCAGCGTATGCAAACTAAACGAGACACCCAACACATGTCTAATGGCGGCGCCGCGCGGCCCCCCTCCCCCCAGCGCCGCGGCGGAATTACCGCCGCGGCCAAAGGGTTAATTAGGGCGTGGGGGCTCGGCCCTCTATAGTTTTTGCCTCCTTTATGTTCAAATGAAATAAACGTAACCCATTACTACAACAACAACAAAATTTGCCATAGAACTCTGACTCGATCTGCGTGCAAGAGCCAGGCAGTCACATCACTGACAGGCACGTGCACTGCTGCGCATGTGCCATGTCGTGCATTTTTCAGGGCTTGTTTACTTTTAGCCTTAGCTTCAGTAGCATGCCGGAGTGGAGGGCCACTCCTCCCCGTGATGTGTTCCACCCTCGCTGAATGCATGCAGCCTGGGCGCTTCAGGCTTCAGCCTGCACTTCCCGAGACTGGGTGTCAATCACCAAAGGTGCCCCTTTCCCAGCTTGTCACAGGGCGGGGAGGGGCCAGCAAACCTCACAGAACCCACCCCACACTGTGATGAGTTGGGGAAGGGTGGATTGGAGGCACTGCTAACGCGGGATTACTGGTTACTAATTATCTTACCAAATCCCAAACTATGTCGACTGAATCGTTGGTACCTGTCTTGGAGTAAAAGGTAATCTCGCAATAAGTCAATCAATTTAAGAACTTACACCACTCTAAATGACCACTGACCAAATTTAAGTTTTAAAGATTTAATATAAAGTCAAAGATAACTGAAGATACAAACTTCTCAAAATGAGATTCAAAAGGTAAATCGGTATCACTATAAACATGAACTTCTTGAATAATCTAAGTCTGAAGAACAAAATAATAAGTACAAGCTCAAAGACCATAAGGGTTGTCAAAATAGATATAAGTTGCAATCTCAAAGTCATTACAGAAAAGAAAATTAAGGTTAGTCTGTCCCTACACTATTTTAAATGACATCCCTACTTAGCAAGATCTTAACCCTCTAGGTGTCAGCCGTGGTGACTTCCTAAGAAGATCACGCACTTCTCTTTGTCTCTTCTCTGATAATGGGTCTCTCCTGATCAGCCTATCTGCCTACCCATCCGCTTCCTTAGGCTCCCAAAATCATCTGCTCTGCTCTCCTCCCGGGTCTCTTTCCCTAATACCAAATCACATTTCCAATAGAAACGCCCCTTGGGACGCCCCTCACGTGGTACATCTTTGCGCGGTAAACTCCATGATGGTACTCTTGAAGACCCTCGTTATAGTTGACCTTGGTTCCCAGGCTTCTTCTTCAGTGCGCTGATACCCCCTGAAATTCCTGGAAACTCCTACAGGCCTGCGCAAGGCGCCACTGAACAAAGTCCCTTTCATTCGAGCTGATTAGGACCCTCGCACCTGCATACAGCTCGTCCTGCAGTGGGCCTCAAATTCCAGACTCCACCATATCTTTAGTCATAAAACACTCTCAAAGCTCGGTGCTGGACACCTCGCGACCTCTTCTCTAACGAGCACATGACGATTTACACGACATGACATTATCTCCTCTGGCCTACTTGATTTACATGCAGCAGGTCCCTGCACTCTTAAAACGTTAACTTGATTTAAACAGCAAACATTCTTAACTAGCATACGTTTCTAAAATAACACATCTATAAAGCATATACCTTTAACCCTAAGTTCAATAGTACATTTGGAAGAACCATGTCAACCTTATCTCACATTATTTTAGCAGCACGTTCAGGTTTGCTGTGAATTGCCCTAAGGCCTACACATTATACTGGATTTTAAAGTTACATTTAATTCGGACATGATTCTTTTAACATGAGAACATGAGGTTTTCACATATATTCCAACATTTCTACATTAATCTCACACCGTTATAATTATAGTTACTCTACTTAACATTCTATACATTTCACTACTGAATATAAACCACTCTGTATATTTCACTCCTGGATATAAAACACTCGTGTGCAAAACATGTTTAAACTAACTACGTGTTTGTAAATATGGCGTACTTATACATTTTTTTCCAAACTTGTGCTCTCTCAGTCCCCCCTTTGATGACCTTCAGGGGTCATCATCACCATGACACCAAAAATGTAGAACCCTTCAAAGTGAAGTCATGGTTGTGCCACCTCTTTTCATACTCTCCAATGCTTTCAGACTCTTGTATTGAGAATCCTGCATTGCTGTCAACTCTTCCTCCTGTTTCCTCATAGTTCTCTGCAACCTATTTGCTTTATAACATTGATACAAACGCACCAATCCCCACAAAGTGATTACACAAATCACTATTATGATGATGGGTTTCAGTATGTACCAAACGATACCCTTTCCTAAGTTGGCAAACCAACTTCCAACTTTACCCATTCCATGACCCACTTTTTCCCACACATTTACCTTTGCCAGGTCCTCAATTTCGTAGTGTATGGCAGTGATATTTTGTATATACTTCTCTAGAGGCTTTGAATTGTCTGGAATGTAAGTACAGCATTCCTGGACCTTCAAGGCCTTACAGACTCCTCCCTCTTTTGCTAACAGAACATCTAAAGCAAGTCGGTTCTGAAGAACCATTGCCCTAATCGATTGCATCTCACCTATCAGCATCAATGATCTTGCAGTACTAGCAGATAGCCTATCTACGACTGTAGCTAACCTCCTAATTTTGATGTCATTCATTATCAATCCTAAGAAAGGGAATGCAGCACCTAGTACATCTCCAACTACCTCTGCTGCACCCAGCCCTCGTTTCCATCTAGTTGATATTTCTTTCTTAGGCGTGTCTAAATTCTCAACATGATATATTTTAGGGAAGACAACAGCCAGATAGCATGATCCGTACCAATTATCTGGTAACTTCACATAGGCATATCTTCCACATACAAAATATACATTTGGTATTGCTTGCATCCCTTTCATAAAGTTCTTAGAGTAATACTCCAATTGAAAGGCATGTTCACAATGAACTTGACCTACATAAAAGTTTTCATAATATGAGTAACTCCTGTGAATGCACAGTTTTCCCCGTTTATCCTTATCCAAAGCAATTGGACCAATACTACCTTTTCTTTGATGTGCCCTTTCCTCCTTGGTCCAATCTGTTTCCCATTGTCCTGATGCCTTCAAAATCTTCTGCCTCCTGTATCTAGTGTCTACCTGTGCTATAAACTTTTTCTCAACTTCTGATATTTGACAAGTCAGATTGTTCCTTCGAGCATGTGAAGTATCTAACGTTTTCCATGGAATAAACCATTTGTGTAATCTGTCTTCGCTTTTGTAGTAGTCCCATTTGTTCAAATGCTTGAAATTCGGAACCTCTGGCAATGTCGAGTCGAAATTCGAGAAATAATACTCGAATCCTTCTCGTCCATAAAACATGCTCAACAATAAACTGCACGTTATTCCATATGTCAACGGAAGATGATGGTATCTGATACCCTCCTCCACTGAAGCTGGTAATTGCATACAAACGTAACAATCCTTTACTTCCATGGCATCAACATATTCATAAAGCAATTTAGCATAAGCATTTGACTTGTAATTTCCCTGTGACTCGTCGGTGTGAAGCCTTTTTATTTCTGCATCTAACAATGCTTTGTCTTTCTCATTGATGTTTCCCTTCTCTTTAATAATGGTAGTTTTCGGTGTTGATACTCCCTTATCCTCCTTAACTGCGGTTTCATCCCCTTCGTGTCCCGCTAGGAATGAAACAGTTACCACTAAAATTATAAGAGAAACCACTACTCCTAAAAGTGTAACAGCTATACATTTTGCCCTGCGGTTCGGGTTGCCAGCCTCCATGTTCTCAAACAGTGTAGTTTTTGACTTTCTTCCAGCATTCACTTCCTCTTCTTTTCAAACAAAGTCTTTCTCTCTTGCAATGTCTTTCTTTGAACACTTGGAAGCTTGACAATTTGTTTCCGCAAAACAATTCAAAGTCCAGTAGAAAATAGACAACCCTAGCCCTTCTCCATCCACTAAAATGAAACCCCTATCACTTTTCTTCTTCCACTCGGCGCTAGGTTATCTTGCAACAAGTTTTTACAATTTCTTTTCAACAGTCTTATTTTCGTCTGAAGTTATGTATGACTCAAGGAGTGACACTACGTCTTCATAAATGTCCATCCGAAGTATCATTCCCTCAGGTTCCGGGCAGTTCGTCCCACAACATGGAAAGTCAACTTTTTCTAGGATTATTCTCCTTATTTCGCTCAAGACAAGTGGACGGACAAAATTGAGAGTTAGCGTTTTTTCAATTTCCACTCCTGGTACTATCAGTTCTACATCCACAATTACAAAGGGGTCCGTTCTAATCAAGATCACTTTCTTCACCTTTCCAGTTCTGCGCCCCTTTGAAGACATTCACAATATGGTATTAATCCACAACAATAAGCGCTCCTAGCATTTCTACTACTCGCTCAAGCATTTCCAAACGAAGAAGAGTTCCCTCCAATATTGGATATCGTGAACAGCAAACTGGAAACTCAACTGTCTCTAAAATCAATTTTCTTATTCCACTCAGGAGAGCAGGATGAACGATGTTGAGTGTCAGCAACCTTTCGGTCTCCGCTCCTGGCAGTAGAAACCTTATTTGCACTGTGATGATCGGGTCAGTTCCACTTCCCTGATCCTCCCTGTTCTGTGTCTCCCAGACATCTGCAACGAGGTAGGTCCAGTCGGGAGTAGAGTATCTTCTACTAGGCACTCGCACCCTCCTTGATCTTCTAAGACCCTCCTCGGCTTGATCCTGGATATCTTCTTCTGGATCTGAGTCTTCGGATATAGGAGTAAGCGTTTCTTCCTGGGCCGACCTCAAACTTAGCCTTCTTCTCCTTGTTGGCCAAGTGGCAGCTCCAAGCCTTATTCTCCTATTCCTTGTCCTCCCCCTTGGTTCTTGGTCGCTCCGATACGGATCTGAGTCTGAGTCGTATTCACTTCTGCTCTCTCCTTCAGTTGCGTCTTCTGTCTCACTGCCGTCCTGCCTTCGCTCTTCTTCTGAATCCGTTGCGTTCCCAACTTCTTCCGACACCCCCTCAGCTGCCTCAATCCCTTCTTGCGACTCTTCTTCCACTTCCGGGCTTTCGTCTGGGATGGGAGCTGTTCCTTCTAGAGGTGCTGGAACTCTTCTAGTATGGGATGCATGGATCCAATTTGGCAGCCCCCCGCACTTCACCGCGGTGTTCGTTATCAGGATTACCTGAAAGGGCCCATGCCAGCGAACATCTAGGCAGTTCTTCCGGACGTGTTTTTTAACTAAGACCCAGTCCCCTGGGTTCAGGTCATGACACAGGTTCCTCGCTGCTGGAACTTCAACTGCATGCACCTGAAGGGACACAGAATGGATGGCGTCAGACAGTCCTTTACAATAATCCAAGATCAGATCATCTGTAATATTCAATAGAGCAGTAGTTGGAACTGTAGGAAGTCTCATGGCCCTCCCCATCAGGATCTCGTGGGGAGAAAGACCTGTCCTCCTATCAGGTGTGCTGCGCATGCTCATGAGTACTAGAGGAAGAGCATCTGGCCAACTCAAAGATGTGGATGCCACTACTTTAGCCAATCTATTCTTCAAAGTGCCGTTCACTTGTTCCACAATTCCTGAAGCTTCTGGTCGATAACTACAATGCAGCTTTTGATCGATATTCAGTGTGGAGCACAACATCTTCACTATTTCGCTGTTAAAATGTTTTCCTCTGTCAGATTCCAAAGAGGCAGGCACCCTGAAGCGCGGTATCAACTCCCTGAGCAACAATTTTGCCACTGTGAGTGTATCGCACCTACGTGTAGGGTACGCTTCAACCCATCTGGAAAATACGCATACAATCACCAACACATACCGAAGGCGATTGACTCTTGGCATTTCGATGAAATCTAGTTGCATTCTATTGAAAGGCCCCCCCGACCTCCCAATGTGACTCAGTGTGACTGGTGTTCGTTTGCCTACGTTCAGCTGTTGGCAAGTAACACATCGCTTACATACTGATTCTGCTGCTATTCTAAATTTAGGACAATACCAAGTCTGCCTAAAAACTCTCATCATAGCATCCCTTCCTAGATGTACTGGACCATGTATGTCTCTCGCCATGGGATTAGCTAATTCTTCAGGTAACACAGCTCTCCCATCTGCTGAAACCCAAAAATCCATTTCACTTCGCACACAACCTGCTATTTCCCATGCCTTTTTCTCTGTTTCAGGTGCGTTCTCCTGCATTATTCTTAAATCCTCCCAAGTGTCTACAGTTTCTAACATCATACTTAATTCAGTCTTTTCTTCTGCACCTTCTATTTCCACCTTTGAGAAAGAATAACTTTGTTCCGCACAATAGCGTGCGACTTCATCAGCATATCTATTACCTTGTGACACAAAATCTGTATTCTTAGTATGAGCTACACACTTTACTACTGCGATGTCAACAGGACCTTGTAATGCTTCTATCAGCAATCGCACAAATTCTCCATTTCGAATGGGCGAACCAGAGGAGGTCATGTAACCCCTCTGAGACCACAACTGCCCGAAATCATGAACCACACCGAAACCATATTGGCTGTCCGTGTAGATGGTGACTCTCTTTCCATTTCCTGCTATGCAGGCACGAGTTAGGGCAATAATCTCTGCTACCTGTGCGGAATGTACTCCTTCCAGGCAAGCGGCTTCCACAACTCCAGTAATGGTACAAACAGCATAAGCTGCTCTCAACCGACCAGTATCGTCTCTTAAACATGAGCCATCCACAAAATAAATTTCATCGGGGTCAGACAATGGCTCATCCACAATATCTGGTCGGGGTTTCGTGCATAGTTCAGTCACATCAAGGCAATCGTGGTCTTCACATCCTTCGCCTTCTATTTCCGTAGGTAATGGCATCAAAGTAGCAGGATTCAAGACAGAGCATCTCCTGAGAGTCACGTTTTCTGCGGCAAGTATAACTTGCTCGTAACGCGTGAGCCTGCTATTGGTCAGATGCTGCGTCTTCGTCCTGGTCATTAACAATTCAACTGAATGTGGTACATACACCACTACTGGATGTCCCATCACAATACTCTCGCTCCTTTCAATGCTGACACCCGTTGCAGCAACGGATTTGAGACATCCGGGCAACGCTGCGGCTACTGGATCTAATGTAGCCGAAAAATATGCAACTGGTCTACGGGCATTACCGTGGGTCTGTGCCAAGACTGACAAAGCACATCCCTCTCTCTCACAGCAATACAGTGAAAATGACTTCTCGTAATCGGGCATTCCCAAAGCTGGGGCACGACACAAATCGTCTCTCAGCTGTAAAAACGCCACCAGACATTCTTCATCCCATGGTACCGGATCACTCACCTCCTTGTGCGTCAGTTTCTGTAAGGGCTTTGCTTTCAGTGAAAAGTTAACTATCCACTGTCGGCAGTAACCCACCATTCCTAGGAACATTCTAACCTCTCTCTGAGTTGTAGGCGCATTCATTTTCATTATCGCCTCAATCCTCTCAGGGGACACCTTACGTTTCCCTTTTTCTAACCTGTGCCCTAGATACTGTACTTCTGTCAGACAATACTGCAACTTGCTCGGAGATACCTTATGTCCATTTTCAGCTAAATGGTTCAGTAAGGCAATTGAGTCTGCTTTACAAGCTTCCTCTGTTTCTGACGCAACAAGTAGGTCATCTATGTACTGTACCAGAACCGAGTTCTGTGGCAGTACTAGATTCTCAAGATTCTTCTTCAACAACTGATTAAAGATGGATGGGCTGTCTGTGAATCCTTGTGGGATTCGACACCATGTTAAAACGCGATCTTCCATTTTAAAAGCAAAAAGATACCTGCTCTCTTCATCCAATGGGATTGAAAAGAAAGCCTGACAAAGATCTATCACTGTGAACCATTCTGCTTGACATGGTATTTGAAACAATATCACTGATGGATTCGGTACCACGGGACAACATGAAACGACTATGTTGTTAATTTTTCGTAAATCCTGAACTATCCTAAACTTCCCGCTAGGTTTCTGCAAACCCATAATCGGGGAGTTACAAGGACTACCCACGATTTCTTTCAGTATTCCCTGCTGTATCATTGACTCGATCACAGGCTTTATTCCTGCAATCGTTTCCTGTGACAATTTGTATTGAGGCGTTCTTGGAAACTCAACATTTGGTTTTACCAATATTTTTACCGGTTCTACCCCTTTAATCAATCCTATATCTTCTCCTGTGAAATCCCACACCTCTGACGCCACTGCATCTCGTAGGTCTTGTGGAAGATCTTCTACAGTCAGAGTAGGATATAGTTCTACACAGAATTTTGAATTGGCCACCTTAAAGGTAGCATCATCGTCGGTAGTCTGTACCTCCACTCCTTGTGGGGTGCAGTATATGGTGCAATTCAATTTGCATAACAAATCCCTTCCTAACAGACATACCGGACTCGAGTCACAAACCACAAACTGATGTTCGTTCATATGATTTCCTATTTTCACAGATACTGGTTCTGTCAAGGGACTAGTCATTCTTTTATTTGCGACTCCTACCACTTGAATTGTTTCCCCTGACATTGGCAAGTCTGGAACTACCGCTGATCTCAGAGTCGAACGAGTAGCCCCAGTGTCCACTAAGAACGTAGTGGGACACCCTGCCACTTCTGCCTCAACAAATGGCCCTCTTTGATCCACTTCTAGGACTGCCCCGAGGGTACAATCCTCTTCACTGCTCACCCGCTGTCCTGTCAATGGGTCAAAACACTTTTCTTCCTCGATAAACAGAGGCATTTGTTTAAAGACCTTTCCCCCAGCTGCTATCTTCGGTGGCTGTGGGAATTGGGCCCGTGGAGCCGAAGTCCCCCCTTTGGCCACCTTACTGCTCGGAACTGTCACCTTTTGCACTGGGTCTTCTTGGACCTGCTCTTCTACTTCTAGCTCTCCATTTTCAGGGTTAAAGGGACACTCGCGTCGCCAATGCCCCACCTGGTGACACTGATGACACTTTGTCGTTTTCTTTAAAGTGGCAAAGTCTATCCTAGGTCTCTGCCCTTCTTCATTATCTTTGCTCTGACCATTTGGTTTTCGTCCCATCCCCTGCTTCTGCTGGCCACCCTTCCCAGCGGACTGCATTTGCACCACCATCAATTTCTCCTTTAGATTCTTGGCTTTAGAATCTATCTCGTCACTGCAGTACCTCGCATATCGTAAAATCTCATCTAGTGGTTTGTTCTGCCAACAGATTAAATGTTGCTGTATCATCAAACAAATATCAGGTCTCAACCCCAAGGCAAACTTTGACACGAACTGCCCTATATCTTTGGGATCCATTACATCTAGTCCACTGTATTGCTTGAATGTTTTCAATAATCTCTCATAAAACTCGTGCACGGTCTCCTTCGGTTCTTGCCTTGTTCGATCTATTTTTACCCAATCTATGTCCTGTGGTGGTACCTTATCTTTCAGCCATGCTATTACCCTTTCATACTTTCGCATGACAATCTCAGACGGTCCATTAGTCCGAGCATCCCTCAAGGGTTCAGCATTTGGCCATTCGACACTAGTATTTTTTTATTGATTGTATGCTTTTTAAGATATTGTTATATGTCGAAATAAAGCCTTTTTGACTGACTGACTGACTGACTAGTCTTGCAAGGGGTCCACAGATCAGATGGGACCACGATGTCAAACAACGTGTTCAAATCAATCCACAATACCTTCGAAATTTTAACAAACCTCTCTACCTGCTTATACCACTCTACTGGATTGTCCCGCAACTTCGGAAATGAGTTGGTAAATGCAGCTAAATCTCCTCTACTCCAGGGCACATGTACATAATTTCCGTTTGATATTTCTCGCAAAGGGAATGCCTCCATCTGCATTACCCTTCCCTCAGGGGTCATCACATTTGTACTTCGCCTAACTGTGCCCTTATTCGACCACCTTTCTTCCCATTTATCCAGTTCCCTCCACACTCTTATCCCTGTTACCAGCTCTCTTATGTGTGTTTTTAATCCAGTAGTTCTCTTCTCATCTAGATCTTGGTCTGCGTACTGTAATCTGTGGTTACTCTGTAATGCCCTTGTCCTAGACAAATCCACGGCATACCTGTCTGCCAAATCAGTCAATTTCTCATGAAACGCTCTAGCTTTCCTAGTAATATCCTTTGCCATGAACAATAACTCATCCTGTTCATACAATTCTATCCTTTCCAAAGGCAATGTTCCATCTATTATCTCATCAACATCTGATTTTAAACTAGTAACATCAAGCCTCTTTGCCTTAATTTCAGCTTTCAAGACACTCAATTTAGCTCCTCCATCCGCATCTCTCCCATCCCAGCTCCGAGATCTACGTTTAGGTATTGGTGAATTATAGGGAGTCCTCCCCTGTTCCCATCTCTCTAAGTCCCATGCCTTTCCATCTTCTCGGGGTGGGTGGTGAAACACTCCTTCATGCCTCCTAGCCTCTCTCTCCCCATCCTGGCTAGTTTCACGGGATGCAGGGTAAGATGTTTCATTACTCCCTCTTTCTTCCCTACTTCCCTGTGATTCCTGATTATTCGAGGCGTGGCGGGACCTATCGCTGTTCTCCTTTCTCCAATGTTGAACGTCTTCCCCAAGTGTATGATGAAGGCACCTAAACCTATTCTGAAAAGCCCGTACCGCCTCATCTCCTCCTTTCCCCCAGAGACGGGACATTTCCTCACATTCTACAATCCTAGTATTTTGTTCCGGCTGTTCTCTGATTTGTAGGACCTGCATCCCCTCTATTCTCTTGACTTTGGCCTTCCCGGCCCTGACTGCTTTCGCTGGCCCCACAATGAGATACAGTCCCGTTACCCCTGCTTTCCCACTCTGGTTCTGTTCTTGTCCTGTTACTTGGAGATATTACGGACCCGTCCCATTCCCTCAAATCTGCTCTTAACTCTGAAAAAGATCTTGGCCGTGGTCCCCTTAGATCCATTGGTCCTCTCGGACCTCCCTGTTCTGAATTGGGACCGACAGTTGTGTCTAATGGGGTGTTCCATGTTACCGAACCTGGCAATTGTTTCCATGCATTTGTCACATTATTCCTCCTTTCCATCTCAATCCTTTCCCTATCCAATTGCCTTTGTTGTTCCCCTCTATCTCTCTCAGAATTATAGATCGAAACTATGGGTCCTATGGTAACAGGCACTTGAAGAGCGTCTGGCAATCCCACAGACTCAACCCTTTCTGTGGTTGGCGTTTTCTGCACCACAAACCTTCCCACTACACTCTGTACAGTGTTGTTTGGAGGTGTTTCTCCACTTTTGATAGGTGTCCATTCCGATATAGGGAGTGGTGTATATCCCTCTATGTCATTTCCATCTTCCCTTGCGAGCCCTCTATCTTCTATTAACCCCACTCTCGGAGGTGGTCTATCCATTAACAATCTGTTTATCAGATTGTCCTCCGACTCGCTTTCCTCGTCTTCTTCCATGAGGTTTCCTCCTCCTGACACCTCCCTCATCGGATACATTTTCTCCACCTCAATAGTCTGTACCCTCCAACGCTTTTCCTCCTCATCCCATTTGGAATCTCGCACTGCCCTTACCGATCGCGTCAGTCTTTGTTGACGCCTGTTCAAATTTCGGTCGTGTGCAGCCTTAATCCATGCATTAAGAGCCTCAAACTGTGTTGGTCTGGGCGAGGGTTTCAATGAGGACATGGTTGCTTTCAGCCGATGTAACACCTCTAATTTAAACGTCCCGTACTTCGGGAACTGCATTTCCTCATTCCCTTCCGTAAGCTTATTCCAAGCCCCAATCCACAATATGGTATGCAGCCCCACATTCGTTGCCATATAATGAGCTGGCGTACCCTCTGGGGGAGCCTCTTCCCCGTAATAATGTTCACTTCGTTTACGTTTAAAAATCCCTTTCAAACACTTAAAACACTTCATGATTTCTCTTTTCTCCGCGTTTGTTTACTTCCTGATGACACTCCACCAATCTCAGCGCCGTTCTCACTAACTGGCCTATCCGTACGCGACTTTCCTCCGACGTCACGCTAGCCGCCCAACCAGAACGCGGCTTTAGCTAACGTCACACCAACCGCTCAATCAGAGCGCGGCTCTAGCCGACGTCACCCGTCCCCCTTCGCAGCAGTTCCCCTCCTTTCTCAGCTCGTCTCCTCGGTCATGCACGCATCCCATTCATACTCTGAAAAATGATTACTTCCGTCCAAGCGATCACCTTTCTTGACTGTACGCCCACAGTCTTTCTGTAGTTGTCACCTTAACCTGGCGAAATATCTTTCCGTTTACTTCCAGACAATCGCCTTCTCCGATAGGTTACTCACACGCAGTAACTTTCGACCAGCGTCCGTTACTCATACATTCACTCTTACACTCCCCCTATCTTGGATCCACGGCGGTCAATGGTACCTCGTGACCTCCGTACTATAGTCGACAACTACCCTGGATGTTCGATACACCCAAAACCACTTAAGCTCTGGCCTGAACTTAAGATTTCACCAGGTTACCAGCTTACCAGGTTGCGCGCGCTCACAACCTTCTCTCATTCACACTACAGGCATTCAACTCCGCAAGACATTACAATACAAATACAACACAAAACACCGCAATCTGTTCACGCATGACCCTTTTTATACTCACTCTCCGATACTGCTGCTTTTCTCGCACCGTCTGCACCTTTCGGCACACGATTCTTCCGCTGCTCGTCTCTCGGCGTCTCGGGCCTTGGGGTAAACTAACCTCTCTAGATTACCTTCCTCAAGAAGATAACCATCCTCTGCTACCAACTGCTAACGCGGGATTACTGGTTACTAATTATCTTACCAAATCCCAAACTATGTCGACTGAATCGTTGGTACCTGTCTTGGAGTAAAAGGTAATCTCGCAATAAGTCAATCAATTTAAGAACTTACACCACTCTAAATGACCACTGACCAAATTTAAGTTTTAAAGATTTAATATAAAGTCAAAGATAACTGAAGATACAAACTTCTCAAAATGAGATTCAAAAGGTAAATCGGTATCACTATAAACATGAACTTCTTGAATAATCTAAGTCTGAAGAACAAAATAATAAGTACAAGCTCAAAGACCATAAGGGTTGTCAAAATAGATATAAGTTGCAATCTCAAAGTCATTACAGAAAAGAAAATTAAGGTTAGTCTGTCCCTACACTATTTTAAATGACATCCCTACTTAGCAAGATCTTAACCCTCTAGGTGTCAGCCGTGGTGACTTCCTAAGAAGATCACGCACTTCTCTTTGTCTCTTCTCTGATAATGGGTCTCTCCTGATCAGCCTATCTGCCTACCCATCCGCTTCCTTAGGCTCCCAAAATCATCTGCTCTGCTCTCCTCCCGGGTCTCTTTCCCTAATACCAAATCACATTTCCAATAGAAACGCCCCTTGGGACGCCCCTCACGTGGTACATCTTTGCGCGGTAAACTCCATGATGGTACTCTTGAAGACCCTCGTTATAGTTGACCTTGGTTCCCAGGCTTCTTCTTCAGTGCGCTGATACCCCCTGAAATTCCTGGAAACTCCTACAGGCCTGCGCAAGGCGCCACTGAACAAAGTCCCTTTCATTCGAGCTGATTAGGACCCTCGCACCTGCATACAGCTCGTCCTGCAGTGGGCCTCAAATTCCAGACTCCACCATATCTTTAGTCATAAAACACTCTCAAAGCTCGGTGCTGGACACCTCGCGACCTCTTCTCTAACGAGCACATGACGATTTACACGACATGACATTATCTGCTCTGGCCTACTTGATTTACATGCAGCAGGTTCCTGCACTCTTAAAACGTTAACTTGATTTAAACAGCAAACATTCTTAACTAGCATACGTTTCTAAAATAACACATCTATAAAGCATATACCTTTAACCCTAAGTTCAATAGTACATTTGGAAGAACCATGTCAACCTTATCTCACATTATTTTAGCAGCACGTTCAGGTTTGCTGTGAATTGCCCTAAGGCCTACACATTATACTGGATTTTAAAGTTACATTTAATTCGGACATGATTCTTTTAACATGAGAACATGAGGTTTTCACATATATTCCAACATTTCTACATTAATCTCACACCGTTATAATTATAGTTACTCTACTTAACATTCTATACATTTCACTACTGAATATAAACCACTCTGTATATTTCACTCCTGGATATAAAACACTCGTGTGCAAAACATGTTTAAACTAACTACGTGTTTGTAAATATGGCGTACTTATACATTTTTTTCCAAACTTGTGCTCTCTCAGCACAAATGTTTCTCAGTGTTCATGTGACAGCCGTCGCACGTGATGCCAGATCACACGTTAGGTTGTGAATCAGAAGAACATGCTTGAGTTTACTAAAGCTTGCGCACTGCATCCGAACATTGGAATCATTATCAATGGTGGTTTATCCTGACGGACGGGCATTGAATGACACAAGTCAGGCAGAGGCTCCAAGGAGACAGCCACGTGTTGGGAGCAGTGGGGATTATTCTGGACCATAGTCAGCCACATACTTTACAGTGCGCAGTTTGCTGTCGGTGACCTGCTGCTGGCCTGTGCTTGACGTTGACTGAGAGTGCAGGTAGAGGCATGGATAGTAAAAATATATGAGAACTCAGTTACTGTTTTTATTTCGGAAAGTTGAATGAACTGAACAATTTTATTGCATATATCAAGATTCTGTGTTTAATCACTATAGCACACAGAGGCAATTCGTTTCAGAATACTTTTAACTTTTCTATAAAAATAATCTGTCTCTGTCTGATATGTGTGACTTGTACCCAGAATATTTATTTCAACATATGTTACAGTGAAGAGCTAACTTCAATGAACAGATGGTCTTCTACACATTGCTAAGCCAAACTCAGCCTATTTGTATTATATAAGTTTGCCCTGCGTGCCTTTTTCTACAATTGTGCATCAGCTGCAAAACACTGTATTCAGCTACAATCCTCTCCTGGAGTCCGTTTCTGAGAGCTCATCATGGAGAATGAACATCCTGGTAAGAGAGAGGCAGGAGCATGGAGGTAAAGAGCGAGAAGAGTTGAAATGGAGATGAATGCACTTACCTTGACAGAGAAACAAGAAGAAAGTAAAAGATGAGGAAGGTGGGAGAGGCGTAGGAATAAGAGCTATCTGGAAAAATGACAAATCAAATTTGAGATGTCTGAGGGACAGAGAGGTGAAGTTGTACCAATTCATTGGTATAAGTAATCTAGTTGGGTTTCCTTTGCATTCTGGTACTTGGAGTCTTTCGTTTGAATTACAAATGCCATAATGCAAAGAAAACAGGTTTAGATAAGCAATTCACTCCTAATGTAGGGCATTTTGAAATCTCCAATGAAAGACAGCCACACAGAACAACACACTGGGAAGAAGTAGAAGAAAGGAACTTAATAATAGACGAGATAGAGCTGACATGAGATAACTTGAAGTCATTGAGGAAAGAGGACAAGAGAAGATGTAGAAACCATGAGGTACTGGATGGCAATGGGAACAGACTGGGTAAGGAAACCTAAGGAAGGAAAATAAAGGATAGGGAGAGGCCAAAGGATGTGGAGGGAAATGGAATGGAATTAGCTATTTGAAGAGACTAATGGAGACTGGAAAGAATAAAATAGATGGGCACAGAAGGTACAAAAGAGGGGATAGTATGTCAGAATGTCAACCACATAAATATTGTTCAGGATATCAACTGCCAAAATGTAGTGAAAGTAAGTATATATAGATAAGCATAGATTTACTATTGTTCGTTCCACATCTCTGTAACTTAAAACACCACTGCCTTGTATGCCTCACCACTTTCAAAATTCACCAGCCACCACTGGTCCAGACAGAACTGCTAGGCCAGGTCAGGTCCTCCCTGAACTGGAATACAAGCAACCTATTATCAGTTTCAACCTGATTAGTATGCACGGTACTCACGTCTGGGCATTCCATCCATCACTTTTTTGTATTCTGTAATGTGTTGCCCTAAGTGGGACGTGTATGCCCAGACATTGGTACTGTGCACAATGTGGCCCTTGAATCGAGCTTTACCTGGCTGATGAGCCCTAACTAGGGCAAAACCGGTCCAGAGTTACTTGTGTTATGGTTCAGGGAGGACCTAGCCTGGCAGTTTAGGCTGGACTGTTCCTATTAGAGAATGCTCAAGATTGATTAGCAGATGACCTGTTCCAAACTGAGGTGGCATGGTGTGCAAAATAGCGGTCAACTGGAATGTGTCCCAGATTGATTACCAATGACTGAGATTATTTGAAGCATTTCATCCATCACTTTTTCGTATACTTTAATGTGTCGCCCTCAGTAGGAAGGGTATGCCCAGATGTGGGTCCTGTGCACACTGTCACTGGAACCAGGCTATACCTCATTGCCGAGTCCTAACAGCTGTAGGTGGTTTGTGTTCTGGTTCTGTGAGGACCTTGTCTGGCAGTTTGGACTGGAATGTTCTTATTGGAGCAGGTTCAAGACTGATTTGCATATGGCTGGGTCTAAACCAAGGATAGACTGGAATACGGCCCAAAGTGATTACCAATGGCTGATATTAATTCAAGTATTCCATCCATCACTTCTTTGTATACTTTATTTTGTCGCCCTAAGTACGATTGGTAAGCGCAGGTGTGAGTCCTGTGCACACTGTCACTGAAACCAAAGCTATACCTGGCTTATGAGCCCTAACTAGGTCAAAAGCAGTCCTAGGTTGCTTTTGTTCCGGTTTAGCGAGTCAGTCAATAGGCCCAGTTTCTTCGAAAGTAAAATAATGTTGTGGGCTGCCTTAGGTGTTGGGCCCCCCCCCGGGCTCCTGCTTATGGGGGGGTAGGGGTAGATGGGGCTCAACACTTAATTGACTGTTTTTCACCATGTCTACATGCCACTTAAAAGCCACTTGCTGCTGCTCCTCCCAGTGCTCACAGCACCGTTTCTGAAAGAAATGATGTTCTGTGCCTGGCTATGTTCTCGGTTCAGGGTTGGGGCATGCCGTGCTTTTATGCGCAGTGGAACTTCACTGATGAAGCGGAGACTTGCTGCTTGGTTTACTCATAATTTGGCTGTTGTTGTTTTAGGCTTGCACTCCCCACTGCCTTTTTCTCCAGTTCCCAACCAGCTTAATCTGCAGCTGAACACTCTCCTGCTCTTTATGGGGCTCATGGTTTGGTGTGCACATGCACTTTGCACTTAAAGGCAGATAATGTTCTACATGCATCTATCACTGACCAAGAAGGGCACTGTTTTCATTAAATAAGACGTTTTGAGCCTGAAGGCAGCAGGTTGACGCCTTATCTTTATCTTGCTATTTCAGGCATTGCTATTTTCCTTTTTTTGACCTTTATTACCTCAGCCCCTGTCACGTCCTCAGCCAGATAGAAGGGTATTCTTAGGAAACTACAGGTCCCAGAATGCTTGGATAGTGGTCTGTCTTTTGTGTCTATCAATTCTTTTCCTCTCATTCTACTTCCTATATAGACACCACTCTGTCATGGACTCGGGGCTTGTCACTTGTTCTTTTCATAGAAGCCCGAGTCCGATGGAAACAAACCGCCTGAGAAGCCATTCACCTCCTATCGTGCGTTTTCAATTCCGAACACCCACCGGCAGCTGATGCAAGAGGCCGTGGGTGTTTTCCTGAGCTGCGAGTAGAGGTCGCGTTCGCGCTGAGCGCTTCCGTGATCCATGACCTTTGGCAGCGCCTGAAGCAGTTCTGCTCGAGTCGTGCTGGGGCCCTAACTCGAGCTTGATTCTCTGGATTTCTTTTAAGGTCTCGCCTGTCGATGCGCATGCGCATCGAGCTTGCGAGACTATGGGGGCTTAAACAGTCTTTAACCAACTTGCAAGGAATCGTGGCGATTCCTTGCAGTGCCCGTGAAATTCAAGCTCAATGCGCATGCGCATTGAGCTTAAAAGCGCGTGCACATGCCCCCAGCCGCCTGCCTTGCATGTATTTTCCCTCAGGCGCACTCCTCCCACACCCCCGCTCCGCCCCCTCCCCTGCCTGCCGTGTCGCATTTCTTCAGTTCCCTCAGCCGCACTCCAGGCCCCTGCTGCTTTCACACCCTCTCCCCGCTCCGCCCCCTCCCCTGCCCGCCGTGTCGCATTTCTCCTCCCCCCTCCCCTTCTCTGCCTTCCCTCCGTCTTGTCTCTTTTGGTCTTATTCTTGTTTTAACTTTTTTTTCATCTTGGTTTGCCTTTCTTCACTTTCTACTGCAGTAACACACTCAGTTTGTCCCTTCACGCGACAGCATCTCTCAAATTGCAGTAAGTCTACACAGGGTTCTTTTTGATGCTCTACTTCGTTGCAGTTTGCATTTTAAATTTGCACACTTTTGATGCGGCCGCTGCTTTCACTTTCGCGTGCACAGGGACGAGTCCTCTTCACATCCACCCCCTACAAGTGGTGCCTCCCGCTCACGTAATGCTGGGTGGCTCTTGTTTACCCCACACTACCCAACCCCCCATCTTCGGGCCACTGCACTGTCTCGCCCGCCAGATTTGCATTTTGCCTAGCACCCTCGCCTTCAGTTCTCGTTGACAGTAAATAATAAAGCGTTTCCGCTATGCCGGCTCTGCAGTTCAGGGCCATGAACCATGTATGATAACATCACCCAAAGTCGCCATTCACATACCGTCTATACTACCGACTTTCAAAGGCCCTCATGCTTGTCTGGCTCCTCCCTAAGTAAAGCAATCCAGAAGTACAACTCTGAATCAAAGACTCTCTGCCTCATCACCATTTGCCAGCATGCGGAGACTTCAAAGACTTCAAGCTGTGGCCATAATCAGGCCCCCTGCTTGCCATAACCCCTCCCTTTTCCCCCTCCCTCCTGGACAGCCTCGCTCTCCCAAGCACCTCGCTTAGGCACATACATACACCACTCACGTGCTCCCCACCCCCCTCCTCCCCCGATCACTTTCACGTCCGTCCGTCTCCCTAGATATAACACAATTACACGCAAAACTGAAAATGTACAGCTCAGCTGTTGATCTCCCAACTCAATGCCGTATGTGCGACATCAAAGAGTTTAAATACCTATATTCCAAGTGCTACTGTTAATGCAGGTTAAGTGAAACTACTAGTTGTTTTGAAACTGGCATAATAAACTCATGTTTTAAAAATATTATTTTAATCTGTGCCAATTGATTGTAGTTTGCACTCGCCACAGGCAGCACAGTCACACACGCAACGCCACTCACACACGCAACGCCACTCACACACGCAACTCATCCACGCAACCCCACTCACACACGCAATGCCACTCACACACGCAACGCCACTCACACACGCAACGCCACTCACACACGCAACGCCACTCACACACGCAACGCCACTCACACACGCAACGCCACTCACACACGCAACGCCACTCACACACGCAACGCCACTCACCCACGCAACGCCACTCACCCACGCAACGCCACTCACCCACGCAACGCCACTCACCCATGCAACGGCACTCACACACGCAACGGCACTCACACACGCAACGGCACTCACACACGCAACGGCACTCACACACGCAACGCCACTCACACACGCAACGGCACTCACACACGCAACGCCACTCACACACGCAACGCCACTCACACACGCAACGCCACTCACACACGCAACGCCACTCACACACGCAACGCCACTCACACACGCAACGCCACTCACACACGCAACGCCACTCACACACGCAACGCCACTCACACACGCAACGCCACTCACACACGCAACGCCACTCACACACGCAACGCCACTCACACACGCCACTCATCGACGCAACGCCACTCATCGACGCAACGCCACTCATCGACGCAACGCCACTCATCGACGCAACGCCACTCATCGACGCAACGCCACTCCTCGACGCAACGCCACTCACACACGCAACGCCACTCACACACGCAACGCCACTCACACACGCCACTCATCCACGCAACGCCACTCATCCACGCAACGCCACTCATCCACGCAACGCCACTCATCCACGCAACGCCACTCATCCACGCAACGCCACTCATCCATTTGCAAAACGAAAAAGGTCAAACTCTTCTATTGCGAGACCTATTGCATTTTCAATGCTTGTTTGTTTGTGCTATTACTTTTGCCCTCATTTGGAACCCTCTTCCAGACGCTAGTGAGGCAACTAGCGTTTCGGGGTGTGGAGGAACTTATTTTCGACGGCAATATCCTTGTCAGAGGAAGAGAAGCCATTACGCGATTCTTTTCCTTCACAGAGCTGTTGAGAGGCTCGGAGTATATACACTGGGTTTTTGTGGACAGTTGAGTCCCTGCTGAAAGAACCTATCACTATTTTCTGTGGAATACAGCACCCAGAACAATTCAGGAAGACGTTGGCAGATAAGTAGAGGTCTTCTGTGATTAGTTACATTTGTTTTGTTGGCATCATTTTTTATGATGAACCACTGGCAAACCTGAACTACTGCAGCCAAGAACTTTGCTTTTCTTTACTTTATTTTTTCATTTTGTGCCTTTATTCTGAGGATACTTGTGGCAGTTATTAGAGGAGCCAGATGCAGACATACGAGTGTGGACTACAACCTTACCAACCCTTTGCACAGATGGTTTCTGGCTGCCACAGTGTTATGTTTTATTTATCCATTTTTACCTCTTCCCCTTGCGTGTCCATATCTGTGGAGTGTGTCTTTACCGCTCGCAGGTTGTGCAGCAGATAGGGAAGGGGCGAACTAGCTTCATCGCTCCTGCTGTACCGGCTTTATTAAGGTTAGTCAACCAGTCTCTGTCCTGACAGAGTGACAAGCCCACGGTAATCTACAGCCCGAGCGATGGACGCTACTACCGTACTAACATCAGTGTTAGAAACCCTGACAGCATTAAGAATGGAGGTAGATGCATTCAGAGGAGAAAACTTAGAACTAAGAAACGAGATGGGTACCTTACGAGGTGAGGTTGCCGGATTATCCCGACCAAGTACGGGCGGTTCTAGAGGGGCTAATTATATTAGGGACTATACGTTGCCCCCCTACACATTCAAGTTCCACCACACTACAGGGAGGTCAAAGCCCTTCTACCATTCAGGTCATTCAGCCTGTCCAACTGCCTTTGGCTCCTCCAGAGAGGTTCTTAGGGGACCCCAAAAGGTTCAGTACGTTTTTATGGCCAATGTAAATTGCATTTTATGTGCAAGCCCTCTGTATTTCCGGATGACCTGGCAAAAACAGCGTTTATGATGTCATATCTGTGAGGAAACGCGGCGAGCTGGTCTTTCCCTTTGATATAGAGAAACGATCCCGTGCTATCCAATTTTGCCGATTTCTGTGATGAAATGCGCAAGCTATTTGATCGCAAAGCACATATGCTCTCACTAGATAAGGAACTCATAACGCTCAGACAGGTCTCACAAGACCTTCTGTCTTATATTACTAATTTTAATCACCTTGTTATTGAAACTGATTGGCCTGCGGAAAAGACAATCTCATATTATCAAGGGTTAAGAGGAGAATTGAAGGACATCCTGGCACAGGTTGTACATATGCCTACCACATGTGAAGGATTTATCGATCTTACGGTACAATTGGATCACAGGCTGTAGGAGACAAAGGGGGATAAACAGCACCTAGACATTCGGTATCCAACATCCAGACCAAGGGCGTTTACTGAGGGAGTCTCTTATTCTAAAGACAGTACAGAACATATGCAGATAGGAGGAGTGTGGGGACCACTGAGTACCGATGAAAGAAACAGAAGACGCAACCAAAAACTATGTATGTACTGTGGGAAGGCAGGACATTTCATCAAGGACTGCCAATCAAAAACCAAGACTACATACAAAGAAGACAGAAACACTAGAGTTGTACCCCTCTATTGCGTCGGGAAACGATTATGCTCAGACAAGCTAGAGACCCCTTGTTTGAGTCAGGATAATGTCGGAGAGGTCTTTCACGCAGTAGCCAATACAATGCAAACTGCAGTGCCCCATATGAATTTGTGCGTCACGATAGAATGGCCAGGAGTGGCGACAGTGATTTTGCATGCCATGGTGGATTCCGGTGCTACAGGTAACTTTATTGACCAGCAATACGCACAGAGGCTGGGAGTACAGTGCATCAGGAAAAAGACCCCCCGAACATGTAAAGGCCGTAGACAGTACGGATCTGACATCGGGTCCAGTGTGTTTCCATACATGCCAACTCATCATTGGACAGAAACATTATGAACATATATATTTCGACCTTATAGACGCTCCCCAATTTAAGCTTATTTTGGGTATGCCGTGGCTGACGCAACATGATCCCGTAGTCCATGGGCGGCTCGCACAGTTACCCTAAACTCTGCCTATTGCCTTGATCATTGTAATCAGGACTGAGTACATAAAAACTCACAGGAGGAGAATCCTGCAGTCCTGCTAGCCAGTGGAGGAAGGGAGTTGAGCATTTGCACGGTCTCCTCGCTTCCAGAGGCCTATATGCAATACCAGGAGGTATTTAGCGTACAGGAGGCCAGTAAACTACACCCACACCGGGATTATGATTGTGTGATAGAGCTGGAACCTGGTGCGAGCATTCCCTGTATACGCCCTCACAGAGGCAGAGACTACCTACTTGCAACAATACTTGGAAAAACTCTTAGGGTCTGGTTTCATCCGTCCCTCAACGTCTCCTCCGTCCTCGCCACTATTTTTCATTCCGAAGCGCGAAGGGGGGTTACGGGCCTGCATCGACTATAGAGCTATCAACAGGGTGACAAAGAAGAACAGATACCCCCTTCCCCTCATACCTGTGCAGCTGGACCAGTTGAAAGATGCTAAGATCTTCACCAAGTTGGATTTAAGGGGAGCTTATCACCTTGTAAGAGTGCGGCTGGGGGACGAGTGGAAGACGGCCTTTCGCACGAAATTTGGGCTCTTCGAATATCAGGTAATGCCCTTCGGCCTCTGCAACGCCCCCGCTGCACTTCAATTTTTTATGGATGAAGTACTCAGAGGCCTGTTGGATGTTTCGTGCATTGTTTACATTGATGACATCCTGATATACTCAGCCACACGTGAAGAACACGTCAGGCATGTGGTAGCTGTGTTAGAGCACCTGAAGAAGCATGATCTGTATGCCAAATTGGAAAAACGTTTGTTCCATGCTACGGAAGTGGAGTTCCTGGGGTATGTCATTGGGCCAAATGGGTTACGCATGGACCAGAAGAACATACAAGCCATCATTCAGTGGGAATCCCCTTCATGCGTAAGAGCCTTGCAGAGCTTTTTAGGCTTTGCGAATTTTTATAGAAGGTTTATAAAGGAGTTCTCCAAGATAATACAACCTTTAACCCACTTACTTAAAAAAGGAGCGGTATTCCAGTGGACGGAATCTGCTGAACAAGCCTTCCAAACATTGAAGAAATGCTTCACGACAGCTCCCATTCTGAGGCATCCTGAGGCCAGTCAACCGTTTGTGATGGAAACGGATGCCTCCTACTATGCCATCGGAGGTATTCTCACGCAAAGACACCCTGACACAGGACAACTGCATCCTGTGGCATTCTTTTCACGGAAATTGTCAGCTTGTGAAATCAATTACAGCATTACACACAAGGAATTGCTGACACTAAAGAGGGCCTGTGAGGAGTGGAGACATCATCTACTGGGGGGCAGACATACTGTGGAAATATATACAGATCATCGGAATTTACTCTTTCTAAAGAGCGCAAGAGCACTAACTCCTAGACAGTTACGGTGGTCCTTATTCTTTTTTTACTTTGATTTAGTTACCAAATATCGTCCAGGACCCCGAAATGGCAAGGCTGACGCCCTCTCAAGGCCTATGCCTATTCCCGTAACTGACTCTTCCACAGCTGAAGAACCTTCTATCATTCTCCAGAAGGCTTCCTTCTCAGCCAACATCATGGCAATAACAAGCTCTACTGATTTCCTGAAACAAGTAAAGGAGAAAACGGATTCTTTGGACAAAAGAGCCTGGATCGAGAAGGAACCTTTGCAACGATCAATAAAAGACCATTTGCTGTTTCGTGGGAATCAGTTATATGTACCTGATACCTCCCTACAGACACATACTCTGCATTGGACTCATGATACAACCTTGAGCGGCCATATGGGAATACAGAAAACGTTACAGGCAGCTTCCAGATATTTCTGGTGGGAGACTTTACGTAAAGACACTGAAGAATACGTTTCCAAGTGTCCCATCAGCGCGCAGGCCAAAGCTCAGCATCAACGAAGTAGTGGGTTACTACGACCAATACCAACACCCCCTTTGCCCTGGCACACAGTGTCCATGGACTTTATAGTGGAGATGCCTCTCGGTTTCAGTAACAACACGATACTAGTAGTGGTTGACCATTTGACCAAAATGGGTCACTTCATAGCGTTAACCAAGTTACCCACATCTGGGGAATCGGCCAGGGTGATTTTACAACACATTGTACGACTGCATGGCGTTCCCTCAGTCCTCATTACAGATAGAGGAGCTCAGTTTACATCAAAGTTCTGGAAGGCTCTTTGTGTTGTCATGGAAATAGATGCCCGTCTGTCAACAAGTTACCATCCCCAGACAGACGGCAAAATGGAGAGGCTCAATCAGACATTAGAGCAATACTTGAGGTGCTTTACATTGCAACAAGGTGAGGAACGGGGAACGCTTTTGTGGACTGCGGAGTTCGCATACAACAATACTACACATTTATCGTTAGGTTGTTCACCCTTCTTTTGCCTACATGGGTATCATCCCAACCTGTTACCATTTGAGCAACCGGGGCAGTCCAACCATCCCACCATTCAGGAACATCATGCACACCTCAAAACAGTTCTGCAAAACACTAGGGTACACTTAGAGGCAGCCAGAAACCGAGACAAACTACATGCAGACAGAAAAAGAACCCCTGAACCAGCTTACAAGCTTGGTGACAAGGTTTGGTTAAACACCAAACATTTGAAATTTAAGGGTAATACGCGCTTACAGCCTAAATTCGTGGGTCCTTATCCCATAGTTGCCATAATCAACCCCGTGGCCATGAAGTTGAGACTCCCTGCCTCCTAGCACATACACCCTGTGTTCCATGTGTCTCTATTGAAGCCTTGGCTTCTTGGAACTAGAGCATTTGTGAGACCAAAACCAGTGTAAGTAGAGGTAGAGGAGGAGTATAAGGTCCAGACTATCCTTGATTGCAAACGCCTGAGGGGCCAAATACATTACCTGATAGATTGGAAAGGGTATTGGCCTGAGGAGCGCTCCTGTGAGCCGAGTGACAATCTCCATTGCCCGGGACTTCTGCGGCGTTTCCATGCGTTGTTCCCTTCTAAGCCTGGCGGACCGCCGAGACGTCGGTCATTAAGAGGGCGTTCTGTCACGTCCTCAGCCAGATAAAAGGGTATTCTTAGGAAACTACAGGTCCCAGAATGCTTGGATAGTGGTCTGTCTTTTGTGTCTGTCAATTCTTTTCCTCTCATTCTACTTCCTATATAGACACCACTCTGTCATGGACTCGGGGCTTGTCACTTGTTCTTTTCATAGAAGCCCGAGTCCGATGGAAACAAACCGCCTGAGAAGCCATTCACCTCGTATCGTGCATTTTCAATTCCGAACACCCACCGGCAGCTGATGCAAGAGGCCGCGGGTGTTTTCCTGAGCTGTGAGTAGAGGTTGCGTTTGCGCTGAGTGCTTCCATGATCCATGAACTTTGGCAGCGCCTGAAGCAGTTCTGCTCGAATCGCGCTGGGGCGCTAACTCGAGCTTGATTCTCTGGATTTCTTTTTTGTTTGTTATTGCTATTACTTTCGCCCTCATTTGGAACCCTCTTCCAGACGCTAGTGAGGCAACTAGCGTTTCGGGGTGTGGAGGAACCTATTTTCGACGGCAATAATCTTGTTAGAGGAAGAGAAGTCATTACGCGATTCTTTTCCTTCACAGAGCTGTTGAGAGGCTCGGAGTATATACACTGGGTTTTTGTGGACAGTTGAGTCCCTGCTGAAAGAATACAGCACCCAGAACAATTCAGGAAGACGTTGGCAGATAAGTAGCGGTCTTCTGTGATTATATACATTTGTTTTGTTGGCATCATTTTTTATGATGAACCACTGGCAAACCTGAACTACTGCAGCCAAGAACTTTTCTTTTCTTTACTTTATTTTTTCATTTTGTGCCTTTATTCTGAGGATACTTGTGGCTGTTATTAGAGGAGCCAGATGCAGACATAGGAGTGTGGACTACAACCTTACCAACCCTTGCCACAGATGGTTTCTGGCTGCCACAGTGTTATGTTTTATTTATCCCTTTTTACCCCTTCCCCTTGCGTGGCCATATCTGTGGAGTGTGTCTTTACCGCTCGCAGGTAGTGCCGCAGATAGGGAAGGGGAGAACTAGCTTCATCGCTCCTGCTATACCGGCTTTATTAAGGTTAGTCAACCAGTCTCTGTCCTGACAGTCCCTCACATTTCAGGCTGTCTCACACTCACCCTCTCCAAGTCTTCCATGCGGAGCACATTCACAGACACTGACATGCTCCTATTCCAAACCCACAGGCCTCTCTAGAGGCATTAGCGATAGGCCCAGATGGCAGTGCTCTGAAGCAGTCACTACCTCTGCTCAGACTTTAACTCTTGATGCTAGTCAAATCCTCTTCATGATCCTAACTCATAATTATATTTGCAGCTCTCCACCTCTCGCAGTCCTCCTCTTTGCTTCTCTCTACCCCCTCCCTGTTGTTGTCCGAGCCTCCTGCTTGCTCTCTTCTGCCTTAATCTCTCACTTTCCTCACTTCCCTGGTGCCTCCTTCCGTCTCTCTTCTCATCCATATTACCCCCTCTCATAATTTCTCTCACCATGTTGCTCCCCTGCTCTTGCTGCCCTTTTCGCTTGCTCTTTTTTTCCCTTTCTTTTTTCCTTTCCTCTTCCTGCCCCATGGTGATCTGACTACCACTTGTTTGCTCTCCTCCCCTTCCGCCTCTCTCTTTCTCACTTCTTCATGGATCCTGATGTATGTATGCAAGAATGCATGCTTTTAAGTATGTATATGTGTCTATGTAGGACTTATCTACATATATATGTGGCTATTTGTGTATATACATTTATTTAAGTATTGTAGGCGTTTTTGTAATCGTGGGATGACGTCAGCGCACTTGCTTAAGCATATTCATAGTCTGAAATTAAGGCCTGCGTTAGAGTAAAGCACTCTCTTGTGATACCCGAAAAGGTATGGCCTGCAATTTATATCAAGCATTTACAATGCAATAGGTCTCGCAATTACATTGTTTTGAGCCATTGGCATTGAAAATGTTATTGTTTTTTGTTTCCCCTTCATGAAGCATTAATCAAGTAATGGCGTTGTAAATGACAATGTCTTTTACCCCCGCATGCAGACAGACATAGAAGCCACACTACAAACGGGCACACATGCATGAACACACTGAGAAACACATGCACCCCGTGAAACAGACACACTAATACATAGAGATATCAATGGTAGGGATGGAGTATCATTAGTGCAGCAGGGTGAAAGGGTGTAAGAAGCCCATTAAGCCCCAATCATTACTACCCAACCCTGGGTGAAGGAGGTATTTACCCCTTGAAGCACACAAAGAAGTATGATGTTATTTTAAGAAAGGCCACATAAAGTGAGCTACAGTGCCCACTGCTTGTTTCCTACCCAGCTCGGCTCTACTTTGGATTTCATCCTTCTCATGTTGATAAAATTAGCTGCATTGAAATTGATTTGAACTCTAGAACAAGTCACCATATAGTTCTGCAGTGGCAGTTCAACTGCCAGAGCCACACAACCAGCGTTACTGTTCTTGGTATCATATAACGAGCTGTTCATGCAGTGCCCTGCTGGAGTTAAAGAAAGGGGGTGAGGGGGCAGAAATATATCTACCCACTGCACGCACTGGACAGTGACTTACCCTCGGCTGCTTTAAAACCTTTCTCTGATGAAGGTTTAGGGAGAATATGGTGTCTGGTGGCGAATTGCTGAACCTAAAAATCTGTACTTGAGCAGCAATTGTGTGACCCTGGGCAAAAGGGCATCTCCATCAGGCTTGCATGTAAAATACACGTAAGGTAAATGTATGCAGCGCTCTGCTATGTGTAAAGTACTATCTATATATTGCCAGTATGCAACCATTCTGTCCCCGGTGAACAAACTCTGAGCCTTGATAGTACACACAGCACTTCTGCAAGAAAGCTTCATTCTTAAGTATATTTAAAAACTCGTCCAACGGCTGGCTCGAGGTGGCACGTACTAATCTGCCGCTGCTGCATTAACTCGCTGGGCTATCATTAATGCACTTTGATAAGCATGCACGGCGTGCAATGGGGTGCACTCCCCTGCAGGGCATGCGCGGTGTTTGGGGGTGTTAATACCCGCACGTGGAAGGTTGCATTAAAGGGTAGGGGGGTGCCTCCTTCTGTTAAGACACAGTATCTTCTGGTGCGTCTGGCAAGGCCCATGTTGTCTCCTGCTCAGCAGGCAGCGCTTCCCAATGGGTGGGATGAGGCCTGCCCTGCACGTGAGACCCGGGAACAAGGAGGGATTTGTTTGGGTGCTCCTCATCTCTGCGGGAGGGAGGTTGGGAGGGTGATTGCAGGGAGACCGCTTCTACCAAGCCGCCTGCACAAGATTGCGGACACGTCTTGTGTGCAGGGTGCACAATGGGAGGTGGCGAGGGGGCTGGCATGGTGCACGGGCCTGCATCAGTACGTTGTCTGAAACCTTGACCAGGCAGGGTTACCTCAGGTTGCAGTTGGCATGGGCTCTGGCGGGGGTGGGCCTGGGGCTGTTTGGGGAGGGGGGATTATAGATGAAATACCGCCAGAGACAGACACGCGAGGGACCTAGGTGAGACTTCACATATTGGGAGTAAAACCTGACATAGTGCCTAAAGTCTGAATAGTGACAAGGTGCTCTATCGTTTCCTCAGCCAGTGAGTGGGATCACGTTCAGAGTGGGCTCTTTGGACTGTTATCTGCCTGCTGGGGCACCTGATTTCCAGGCCGGACTTTCATTTTACGAACTATTTCAACCTCGTCTAGTTGGTTAATGGAAGCAAATCAAGACTACCACTCCCAGAATGCATTAGGTTGTTGGCTGAAAGAACGGGACTGGAGCCAGGCTCTCCATACTGGAAGGAACTATATAATTGTTTTTTTTTCATATTTGCAGGCTAAAAATAAAGTTGCCAGCCAGTACTGGTCCCCAGACACCTAAAGGCTATTTCTGGGCAATGCCACTGGGTGTCGGTCTAGTACAACTGCCGTGCCTTGGAAACTACAGACCTAATTTGGTGAGCGTTTAAAAGCGTCTACCTCACTACTCACCACAATCTAATCTTCAAGGTGACTGGCGGGTTCAATTACTTGTTATAGTTTCCTGTAGCGCTTGCCGTGCGGCGCTACAAACCTCACAAACACTGAATTAAGATGTGGCCTGGTGGCTAAGGCTGTGGCTCTCTGCTTCCCTTCGTTAGCCACACCGTGTGATTCTGGGAATAAAAGTTAATCTCACGTTGTTTCAGGAGACCATATCTGCAGCAGTGGGAGTGCTTAAACACGGGCTTAGACCCGCTTGGTTGCGCTGTTGGAGTGACTGAAAGTTCACTTAAGTAGACAGTGCCCTACACCACCATGTGCACTATGTACAGAAGATGCCACTTCACCTGAATAACGATTCAGAAAAGGGGGTGGTGATGAACAGAGTGTCTGAATTAAGCAGACCACTCTTACCCAGTCCAAAGATCAGGGCTTGATCCATCACCGTTATTTAGCTCACTGCCCCATCCCAGCTCAGAACCTGGCTATATGCAAATTAGTCTGTCCCTGGCCCAGTGCATCATGGGAACAGGGCAGACCAAACTACCAAGCCAATTCTTCACCAGAAAGGAGACAAGCTTCCGGGGACCGGTTTCTGGCATTTCAGCCGTCGTCGGCCCGGCTTGCTTGAATCCTGATGGAGCAGTGAGCAAGGGACTCATGTCTGAGTATACCCTGCCACACCTATAGTGGCCAAAAACGATTCAGAAAAGGGGGTGGTGATGAACAGAGTGTCTGAATTAAGCAGACCACTCTTACCCAGTCCAAAGATCAGGGCTTGATCCATCACCGTTATTTAGCTCACTGCCCCATCCCAGCTCAGAACCTGGCTATATGCAAATTAGTCTGTCCCTGGCCCAGTGCATCTTGGGAACAGGGCAGACCAAACTACCAAGCCAATTCTTCACCAGAAAGGAGACAAGCTTCCGGGGACCGGTTTCTGGTATTTCAGCCGTCGTCGGCCCGGCTTGCTTGAATCCTGATGGAGCAGTGAGCAAGGGACTCATGTCTGAGTATACCCTGCCACACCTATAGTGGCCAAAAACGATTCAGAAAAGGGGGTGGTGATGAATTCAGAAACTCTGTCCATCACCACCCCTTGTTGTTAAATATTTTGTCCACCCTAAGCGTGGAAGGGTATACTCAGATGTGAGTCCCTTGCTCATTGCACCATCAGGATTCAAGCAAGCCGGGCCGACGACGGCTGAAATGCCAGAAACCGGTCCCCGGAAGCTTGTTTCCCTCCCAGTGTAAGAATTGGCTTGGTAGTTTGGTTTGCCCTGTTCCCATCATGCACTGGGACAGGAACAGACTAATTTGCATATAGCCAGGTTCTGAACTGGGATGGTGCAGTGAGCTAAAAAACGGTGTTAGATCTAGCCCTGATCTCTTGACTGGGTGAGAGTATTCTGCTTTATTCAGAAACTCTGTCCATCACCACCCCTTGTTGTTAAATATTTTGTCCACCCTAAGCGTGGAAGGGTATACTCAGATGTGAGTCCCTTGCTCATTGCACCATCAGGATTCAAGCAAGCCGGGCCGACGACGGCTGAAATGCCAGAAACCGGTCCCCGGAAGCTTGTTTCCTTCCCAGTGTAAGAATTGGCTTGGTAGTTTGGTTTGCCCTGTTCCCATCATGCACTGGGACAGGAACAGACTAATTTGCATATAGCCAGGTTCTGAACTGGGATGGTGCAGTGAGCTAAAAACGGTGTTGGATCTAGCCCTGATCTCTTGACTGGGTGAGAGTATTCTGCTTAATTCAGAAACTCTGTCCATCACCACCCCTTGTTGTTAAATATTTTGTCCACCCTAAGCGTGGAAGGGTATACTCAGATGTGAGTCCCTTGCTCATTGCACCATCAGGATTCAAGCAAGCCGGGCCGACGACGGCTGAAATGCCAGAAACCGGTCCCCGGAAGCTTGTTTCCTTCCCAGTGTAAGAATTGGCTTGGTAGTTTGGTTTGCCCTGTTCCCATCATGCACTGGGACAGGAACAGACTAATTTGCATATAGCCAGGTTCTGAACTGGGATGGTGCAGTGAGCTAAAAAACGGTGTTGGATCTAGCCCTGATCTCTTGACTGGGTGAGAGTATTCTGCTTAATTCAGAAACTCTGTCCATCACCACCCCTGGTTGTTAAATACTTCACCTGAATAAGACATTTTTGTGCAGAAATACACTTTACATTTTCACCCTTTTATGGTAGCTTTGAATATGCTGCTTGAAATGCCCGGACTTCCAAATCCTTTCTAGAGAGCTCCAGGGGGTGCGAAGGAACAAACATCGAGCATGACACGGAAAGTAAAGAAAAAAGGAGGAGGGGGGAGAATCCGTAGCATAATCGGAGAGAAGAAAAAGAGAAGAGACTGGAGCAGACCAAATATTGAAAGAGGAGGAGATAAAAGTAAAAGAAACCCACAGAAACAAAAGGTATAACATTTAGAGAAAGCAGGGATTGCAGATAAGAGGACAAGGAAGAGTCCGCCATTTATCTAGATGAACGTTACGTGTTCTCCGAGGGGTGGGGGGGGGGGAATGCTGAAGCGAGGAGACCTCAGTGTGCAGGGTAGTGCCTGGAGACTTTCTTATCTTTAGGGGGGGCATCTGTTTCTAATTATCAAGGCCGCGTGAAGGCCATGCTAATTAGAAACAGGTGGCCCCCCTAAAGATAAGAAAGTGCTTCAGGACAGCCGTGAAGCAGACGTGCCAGTCCAGATGGGCCGGAAGAAAGGGAGAAAGGGCAGTGGCCAAAAAGCATAATTTTCAATAGGAAGCCAGCATTTAGCATAAACGCTGATGTGACTCAATGAAAATGATGAGTGGGGCTTCAAGTCCCCATCTCAAATCTCCTCTCTCACTTTAGGTCTCGCCGAACGAGCAGCCCATGAGGTGCAACGCTAGGTGGGACCTAAAAACTGAAGAATGATTTATCTTCTGTCAAGAATTCCCCCTGCTCCGTCCCCGCACCCCTGTCGCGTGCCGGGAGCAGCGCGAGGAAACCACGAGCGGCTGACAAGCAAAGAACCACATGTACCAGCATGCTTAGCGCCTGGAAGATACGCCCATAAAACAGGTAGCCGATTGAGGGAAGGCGTCGGATATTTTGATCCACACCGGCCGTCTTGTTTCCTGTTCCTTAGACCCTCGTTCCGGACGGCGGTTAGAGAAGCGGCTGCTCTCTTCTCAGGAAACCCCCGTATTACTAGTTATCAATCAATCAATCAATCAGAGCATTTGTATAGCGCACTACTCACCCGGAGGGTCTCAAGGCGCTGGGGGGGGGGGGTTCGCTACTGCTCGAATAGCCAGGTCTTGAGCTGCTTCCTGAAGGCGAGGTGGTCCTGGGTCAGGCGGAGGTGGGTCGGAAGGGAGTTCCAAGTCTTGGCGGCCAGGTAGGAGAAGGACCTTCCTCCTGTGGTGGCTCTTCGGATGCGGGGGACGGCGGCGAGGGCATGGCTGGTCGATCGAAGCTGGCGCGTGGGAGCGTAGAAGTTGAGGCGGCTGTTGAGGTATCCTGGTCCTTGGTTGTGTAAGGCTTTGTGTGCGTGGGTGAGGAGCCGGAAGGTGATTCTCTTGTTGACCGGGAGCCAGTGCAGGTCTCTCAGGTGTCCGAAGATGTGGCTGCGGCGGGGGATGTCCAGGATGAGTCGTGCTGAGGTGTTCTGGATCCGCTGGAGTCTCTTCTGGAGTTTGGCGGTGGTTCCGGCGTAGAGGGAGTTGCCGTAGTCCAGACGGCTGGTGACGAGGGCCTGGGTGACCGTCTTCCTGGTCTCGGTGGGGATCCATCGGAAGATCTTGCGTAGCATTCGCAGGATGTGGAAGCACGACGAGGAGACGGCGTTGACTTGTCTGGTCATGGAGAGGGAGGAGTCCAGGATGAAGCCCAGGTTGCGTGTGTGGTCAGTTGGTTTGGGTGCGCTGCCCAGGGCGGGGGGCCACCAGGAGTCGTCCCAGGCGGAGGGTGAGGATCCCAGGATGAGGACTTCCGTCTTGTCTGAGTTCAGTTTCAGGCGGCTGTTCGACATCCATTTGGCTACTTCTGTCATCCCTTCGTGCAGGTTGGCTCTGGCGGTGGCGGGGTCGTTAGTGAGGGAGAGGATCAGCTGGGTGTCGTCGGCGTAGGAGATGATGTTCAGGTTGTGCTGGCGTGCGATGGCTGCGAGGGGGCTCATGTAGACGTTGAAGAGAGTTGGGCTGAGCGAGGAGCCTTGAGGAACGCCGCAGATGACTTCGGTGGCCTCCGATCTGAACGGGGGGAGGCGGACTCTCTGTGTCCTTCCGGTGAGGAAGGAGGTGATCCACTCCAGTGCCTTCTCCTGGATTCCGACGTTGCTGAGGCGCTGTACTAGGGTGCGGTGGCAGACAGTGTCGAAGGCCGCGGAGAGGTCCAGGAGGATGAGGGCCGCTGTTTCTCCGTTGTCGAGCAGGGCTCGGATGTCGTCTGTGGCTGCGATCAGGGCGGTCTCGGTGCTGTGGTTGGCCCGGAAGCCAGACTGCGAGAGGTCGAGGGAGCCGTTCGTCTCGAGGAAGGCGGCCAGTTGCTTGTTGACGGTCTTCTCGATTACTTTGGCCGGAAACGGGAGCAGCGAGATGGGGCGGTAATTCTTGAGGTCGGTAGGGTCTGCTGATGGTTTCTTGAGTAGAGCGCTGAGTTCGGCGTGCTTCCAGCTCTCCGGGAAGGTGGCGATGTCGAAGGAGGTGTTGATGATGTCCCGCAGGTGGGGTGCGATGACAGCGTCGGCCTTGTTGAAGACGTGGTGAGGGCAGGGGTCTGTCGGAGATCCGGAGTGGATGGAGTTCATCGTGCGGATGGTGTCTTCGGTGCTGATCGGGGTCCAGGCGCGGAGGGTGGTGGTGGGGGGCGGTGGTTCGGTCGTGGCGTGCGTTGGTTGAGTGCTGAAGCTGTTGTGTATGTCCGCGATCTTGTTGTGGAAGTAGGAGGCGAGGGAGTTGCAGAGGTCTTGCGAAGGGGTGATGTCGTTGTTTCCGGCGTTGGGGTTGGAGAGCTCTTTCACGATGTTGAAGAGTTCCTTGCTGTTGTGTGCGTTGTTGTCCAGTCGTTCCTTGAATGCAGTTTTCTTGGTGGCGCGGATCAGCTGGTGGTGTTTTCGGGTGGCGAGCTTGAGGGCAGTCATGTTGTCCGGTGTTGGGTCTGTGCGCCAGGTTTTCTCGAGTGCTCTGCAGTTCTTCTTGGACCTCTTGAGTTCGTCGTTGAACCATGGGGCTTTCTTGCTGCCGGGTCTGCTCGGCGGGGTCTTCAGCGGGGCGAGTTCGTCTGCGCAGTCGCTGATCCATTTCGTGAGGTTGGTGGCTGCTTGACTGGGGTTCGTTGTGCTGGTGGGAGGGTTCTTGCTCAAGGACGTAGTGAGCTGGTCTGCAGTGATCTTGTTCCAGCTTCTGCGGGGAGCCTGTTGCTGGTGATGGTGGAGCGTGGTCCTTCTGAAGCTGAAGTGGACGCAGCTGTGGTCCGTCCAGTTATCGTGTCTGCGATTACACTCCAGGTAGAGAAGCACACCACGGAGGTGTTTTCCGCGTCTCTACCTTTCCTTTGTACCGCGGGATATCCAAGGGAGACGCACACCATGGAGGTGTTTGCTGTGTCCTTGCCTTTTCTTTGGGTCCCGTTGTTCTGGCGGTAGAGACGCACACCACGGAGGTGTTTGCCGCGTCTCCGCCTGACGGCACAAGTGCCTGAGAACGTTTAACAATGCATGGGGGCACATTTACTTGGCTTGAATATTAGTGGCTTATGGTTACAAAGGTAGAGCGGCTGCTCCCTTGTTAACCTGCCTTAACACACGGTAGAGTGCCCGGCTGGGCATTCCTGTGCTCGCTCCCACCGCAGGCATATCCTAATACGCATTACTTGGGGAAATCTTGCCCAGGACACCTTAGCAGCAGCACTCGAACGGCATTTTCGGCTGTTACTTAGCACAGTGCCCTCCGTTGGCGAATACCGGGACCGGTATTCATGCGGAGGACGGTTGGACCGCACAAGACTTGCGGAGCTGGCTGCTAATGGGTATCGTTATAACCACCTTTTCATTCACGCATTATTGTACATAAGACAGCGGAACTACCGCGAAGTAGCAGATTTATATTGTATTCTTTTCTCTTCCTTTCTATACAACAAGCTAAATAAATCTGTCTTAAAGGTGTTCACAGGTGTAGCTCTCATTTCGTGTTCTGGTTTGTCTTTAACCGACCCTGATAGTCTAGGTAGATTACATCTTCAATTAACTACTGTAAATCAGGATCTTCCTCAGTCTCGTACTCACCTTCTCTTATTTCTATGCTTAGTACTCTTTTCGGGACTCAGTTGGCTAACTTAAAAGTCACAGGGTGGATTCTATGAACGTCAATTCACCAGAATGCCAGTGGTAGCGAAAGTGACATCACATGCCCTTTGACCTTCAATTTCACTCACGAACACATGGTTACACATATACATTCATACTTGCACACTCTCTCACGTAAACACACAAGCATGCACATAACATACATTTAAAAGCATTTGTTTCTACTTACCTCAGCTGCCTACGGAAGGACGTTTCATCTAATAGTACTCCATATATTACACTAATAGTGAACAATGAAACATTATCCACTATTAGTGTAATAATAGTTTTTTGAGGAAACAAAGAGAGTTAAGCCACAACCGACGTCCATAAGTATAAGCTGCCACTGTGTTCCTGGCACTGTTTTTGCCACCTCTCAGGATAGGTGTCACAAAGGCAGTGCCGGGGTCGCAAGGGGCAAGCCAGGGGTCACAGCTGCGACCCCTAAGTGATGTCCATAGTAGAAGCCCAGTTGACCCATTCAGTACTGCCAAAATGCTCTATGAGGGAGAATAGTTATTGAGATATTATTACTAAATCCGAGGCATTCCCATCTCTTGCACATTCTATAGCAGTATGGGCTGTCAGAAGGGTCAGACACAGTCACTTTTTTGTGGGAGAGAACCCAAGCACATCATCAATTTCAACAAAGATGTGTTTTCAACAAAATGAGGGCAACACCCATCAAAGTGATTTTCACACACTTTGCTGGAACTAATACTTAAATTCACATTTGAACTACATAATTTTACAGCAAAACCATTTTTGGCAGGAAAACCTCTGCAAAAGTAGGAAAGGGATACAAATTTCAAACATTTATTCAGGGAAATAATTATGAAATGTACACCATTCCACTGGGTGTATGATACCTTGTACCTCTGGTTCTAATAGCCTAAGTTCAATAACCCAGTTTTCCTTCTGAGGCTGTTGATAGTAGGATTTACTTTAACATCAAGAAATGATTCACCTTGAGTGTGTTCTGGACAGGTCTTTTTTTATCCTTACTAGAAGTATATTAAAGAGCATCAGCATTTAGATTATTACAAAATAATTTATATTTTGGTATAGAAATTAAATATGCCACTAACAGATAAAGTAAGTTGCCCAGGATCATTCAGTATTGGAAGTGGCTGAGCTAACATCAGAATTAATGCGCCAAGCATGGTAATTCAGGCAGTAGGAAGTGCTTTGATAAAAGCAAAGTTAGCACGCACTCTGGGCGTCTCACTTTGTATTGAGCACTCCGACATTGCAACCTGCTGCAAAAGGAATTTTATGACCATATTCAGGACTGTGAATCACCATTAATGTCCCATTTTGTTGTTGCTACTATGCTGGACAATGTTTCTACTGTCCAAATTAAGGTGTTTTAGTCAAAATGTGTAGTTATGGAATTGTTAAAATAATGCAGTACAGTGGGTCTATCCCATAAGCAGTACATGGCCTACTGTGAAAACACTTGTATGCTTCTACTACAGCCCCACAAGCTCATACTCTAATACATCTGGTCTTTTAAAGGAACCAAATCTAGTCCAGCTTCACCCAGACATGGCATGCACCCTGCACAGGCATATGAAAACAAGGCTGAGGGAGGACAGCAGGCTTCTCAGGTACTGCCCAAGCTGTAACAGTGATAGGCACTCCACATGCAGCCCTACCCTGGACAGATGGAGTGTTTGGGGAATGTATAATGGCAATCCTAATGTACTCCCATTTATAATGCTAAAATCCAGGGGTAGACAGCCAATGTACCGACACTAAAGACAAAGACAGAGGTTAGGTAGGATAGTGGTAGATACACAAGTATTGTCTTGACATCTTGTTCTCTCTCTTTCAAGTGCACCCAATGTGTTATGTGTAAACCCAGCAGACCTATAAAGCAGGATTTGACACTCCAGCAGGATTCAACACTGCAATATCAAAAAGCATGTCACAGCCCCTACCCCTCTGCTGAGCTTAAATGAGTCATTCCTTCCTATGGAGGTTGACCTGTTCACCTCAGTGGCCTTTTGTGCAGCTCCTGGGAGGAAAAGCACACCTTATTTACACCTTATTCAGGCCAAGTACAGGCTGGCGGTAGCTGGGAAATTAATGCAAATTAGCCTCAAGGAAATTCAGACAGGGAAAAGGTAACTTTCTAAAAGCTACTTTCCTTAATATTTATTTTAAAAAATCTGAAATCATTGTTGAATTGGATTTTTAATAACTATTAAAAACAGTTGTTAATTTGTTTTTTCTAGCATTCCCATTCCCAAGATGCAGTATTGAGATTTTAATATGTGCTCTGGTTTTTTACATAGGACACCTAGGCCTGCCAATGAAAAACCGCACTAGGGAGCTAGTCACTGTAAGGACATGTTACCATTACATTTCTACATATTCTGCTTTTAAATACCACATATGGGCTACAAAGTCTCCCAATGGATGGCTTATTGATGTTCACAAAGGAGGTTTTGACCTGACAAAAAGGCTTCTTTTGACAGGTCGAATTGCTTTTTTATACAGCTATAGTCAGGATGCAATGGTAGGCCTGAAACCATGTTTGCAATGCAGCTTTAGTGGAAGGCACAATATTTGCTGCAGTACACTGGTGGCATTTAACTTGCGGTCCCTGTGTACACCCTGTACCATATACTAGGGACTGCTGGTTAGTAGGGGTAAAGTACAGAGTTCACCTGCCAGTAATAATAAAGGGTCCAGAAACAAGGGAAGAAATCTTGGGTGACAACACAGGAAAGGTAGATTTCCTACACAGGCTGCCCCTAGTGCTAGGTTACACTAATGAATGCCTTGATGGGTTTCCCTGCTCTGGCAATAGAACATGGACTATGCAACAGCCCTGCAGTGGCCCTTGTCTCTTCTATGCCCCATTGAACCTATTTGCACCCCTTTGTCAGCGACTAACCTTGTCCATGGGTAACCCTTCTCCGTGGACCCCACTGGGGATGGGACTAACCCTAGCTAATCCACAGATGTATCTCAGCAGGTGAATAATACCACCATGGCCAGCAAAGTGATGTGGCCCAGCCTGCCTTCTATGTCTGACCTCTATTCCCAGGTGTGGATCAGCTCTGCCTGTATGGCATGCAACCAATAGAGTCCACTGACAGATGTCAGTGTTAGGACCCTTGTCAGTAGGTAGCTTTTCCTTATCCCTGGTAGCTTTTGCCCTTGACCCTTCCATGTTTTGAGTTCGAGGCCCATTTCCTCCCGCAGGCACCCCCCTATGCCCTATTCCTGGTGGTCCAGTTGGGAGCATCTCTGCTCTGCCCTCTGTCTCTCTGCTTTCTCTCCTTAGTTCTTTTTTGTCTCCTTTCATCTTTTCTGCTCTGTCACTTTCTTCCACTTTCTGCATTTTTCTGCTCTTCTGTCACTTTTCTTTCTGCATATTTCTGGAACTCTTTATGCATTTTTCTTCTGTTCTGTCACTTTCTTTCGCTTCCGCACTTTTCTACTTTTTACTCTTTTCACTTTTGTGCCTTTCCCATGCTGTGTCTCCGCCGCTGCTTGTTCCCCGCGGCCCCACCCCCCTCCAGCGCCGCTTTCCCCGCCTCCCAGCTGTCCAGCCCTCTCCCCCTCGCGCTACTTAATGGTGGCCGCTGGCGCGCCATAGGTAAACCCGTCTGTGCCTGTCCGAGCCTGGACCGTGCCCAGCACCATGGACCCTGGTGCGCGAACCATTCACCGCTACGACACCAGTACCCTCCACGCCCTCAACACTGGAGGCCACACCGCCGGCCGCTGAGCATTGCCATATGACACTCGGCTACCTTTTTCCTGCCAAAACTGCAGCTGCACCTTCGCCTGCCACCGCACACCAGCCACAACCACTGCTCGACTGGCAAAGACGGGACCTGACCGCCTCAGCAGTATTCTGCTCAACACCCACTCCCTCCACAAACACGCAGTGGAGATCTGGGACCTACTCTACTCCATCCACCCCGACATTGCCTTCCTCACAGAAACTTGGATGAACTCCACCTCCACCCCCGACATCGCCACCACCATCACGGCCGGCTACAAGATCATTCACAAGGACTGCATCAACAAACCGGGTGGAGGCATCACCATCGTACACAAAAGCAGCCTCCGCCTCACCACCCACATCGTCGACCACTCAACCAACATGGAGCACCTGCACTTCCAGGTCCAGACCAACCCGAACACCACCCTCTGCAGCACCCTCATCTACAGACCCCCGCGGACCTCGTCCACCCTTCAGCGTCTCCATCATAGACATCATCGCACCCCACGCTCTTGCCTCAACAGACTACATCCTCCTCGGTGACCTCAACTTTCACCTGGACAACCCCAACGACAAGTTTTATCCTACTGCAGAGTAGATGTATATAATATATGATGCAGTATTTGTATTCTTTTCACATATTTAGTTGTGGTTCACTGATTTAGTATCACGTCTTTGGTAATTTGTTGAGATTATATGCTGACATGGCTCCACTACTGAATAAGATATCACCTTCCTTCGTTCTAACTTCTGGTTGATTTTTAATACATCATATACACCGTTTACTTCACTGTGTATGTAGTCAGAACGTTCCCTTATTATGAGTACTGCAAGTGCTATCCGCCTCCTTCGCTAAACATTAATACGATGCATTCCCACCTTTTACGTCGTCCTGCTTGTATGCTATTCTCCCCAGTCAATTGCGGCGACATTGCAGGAAGGCGTGTATTTTTAACATCATTAAGGTTCCTTACGTCTATAATCCCAGTCCATCATGGCGGCGTTAAAGGACACCGTTTATTTTTAGCACCGTATTTCGTTTCCCAAAATCCTTTACGGCTATATTCCTAACATCGCGATATTTCAACGTGAAGCCGGATGTTCAAAAACAGGGGCGGCAACCGGGCTTCCGATCGTTCGTTATGGCCCATTAAACGAAGTTCACGCCAGCGCGGTTATCAATCTATGGCCAGGTGAGTGTTTTAGATAACAGGAGTATATAGAGTTCCATACTGTGATTTATTCGGTGACGCATACATGTTAATCGGGATCTTGTTGTGAGTTACACATTTTCTTCGAGCCACTATCGCGTAGTATTGCACAGCAGAAATAACGATTTGTCTATCGTGTAGGCTCTAATCATGTATAGACCCGTATTTCATGTATACACATTATGGAGGTTAATTATGAATCGTTTTTGTGCTCGTTAAACTTTAGAGCACTCTGCACAGATTTCTATCTGTTATCATTTGCCTAGGATTTACAGGTAGACTTTATCTAGTTTATCCGAATAATTTATATATCTAGTTTTCCCCATATCGGCAAGTGTAGTCCAGCGACTAAGCCTCTGGAGCTTGTATGCATAGATCTCTTGGTGTGATATGTAGTTACTCGTCTCTCGTCTATATGACTAGCTTAGGTGGATAAGTGCTGGAAATCGTTTTCGCATGTTTAAAACCTTGATTTGCTCATAGTGCCCCCCCTTTTTCTTTACTACTTAAATCGGGGCCAGGAGCCTAACCATCAGTGAAATGTGCTCACAGGCACGATATGTCAGGCTGGGCCGTATTTTGCATCTGTATGATTAAGACCTCTTTTGGCTCACAAGGCCCTTTATTACTACCTAATTTGGGGCTCGGAGCACAAACATTAGTGAAATATGTACTTAGGCGCTTTTTGTATATACTAGTTCCCTCTAATAAATATAGATTTGTACATCTGCTTTGGCAGGACATTGGGAGACATTGGTGGACGTTCGTTCCAGTATACGTGATATAGAGGTCACGGTTGTATGAAACCTGGGATATACAAGCCAGTTCATAGAGGTACGTATTGGTGATTGAACCCAGCCTACCGGGTAGACATCTTTTTGTAGTGATAAAATTATCCTTTACTACTTCTCTTTAACTTCTAGTATTTCCAGTTGAAGAATAAATAATAAACACGTCACATGAAGAGATTTAAAGTGACCCTTTGAGCATCCATCGTAGTGGTAAGAATGAATTGGAGATATTTTCATTATTAATGATCTTCCCATACCGTAGAGAGGCCATAGATTGATCTATTGGTCCTTTTACCTATAGAATGCTGAATCTAAAGACGAATTACATAAGAATACCTAATCCGGATACTGAACAATATCATAGGAGTATGTCCTGAGTCTAGAATATTTGCTCCTTTTTGTAAGTATATACTGTCTTCACTTACAACATAAGATAAATCTCAACTAATAGACTCATTGCCGATTCCACCAATTGCACTAAATAGGATATCTCTTAGTGGACAGGAAAAGAGTATTGCTCACTGACCTCTACTTACCCTTGTTGGTTTGTTATGCACATTGACTACATAGTTTATGCACTCATGCATGGTTTCTTTCAACTTTCCTTTTTATTAGTGGCATACTGGTCCTTTTGCATGGGATGTCTTGATGTTGTTCTCAACAATGTTATGTATTTATTTATATGGTAGATCTGGTTTTGGTGACAACATTTTTTTCTTGTATATATATTCTAGATCCCCTGGATACCTGGGTTGTTTTGATTGGAAGAGGTCCTGAAGAAGGTGGCCTCGAGCCGCCGAAACGCGCGTCGACCAAGTGCGGGGTCTCACATTAGGTGTTGAGACCTGTATTCACGATTTTTTCTTCCTTGTTTCAATTGGTGTGGTTATGTGTGGAGATAGGGTGAGAATGTTGTGAATGTTGGTCGTGTGATAGCATTGTGATTATTTGTTCTTTTCCAGGGGTATAATAAATTATGTTCTTTTTTGTATGAAATTTAGATTGTATATAGCTGTACATTACATGTTTTTTATTATGTCTTTTTTCTCTTTTTTCATTTTTGATTTATTTATAAAAAAATCCATGTATAAAAAATTGTCCTTTGTATAAAGAATGGTAAAGAATGTTGATGTATTAGCAAACAAGAGAAATGAAAGGATTGAAATATAATGAAATAAAATCTTTACCTTTTTGAAAGAATGCAATGCATTGTTTAGCGTTTGTCACCGATTTGAGATATATTGACATTTAGATTTTGTGGCCGCAAAGGGAAACTTCTCTCTTGTTGTGTGTCAACCCCAACGACAAGAACTACTACTCCCTGCTGGAGAACCTTCCTACCGTAGGACTCAAACAACTGTGCACCTCCACAACCCACTCAGCAGGACACACACTCGTCCCCATCTTCTTAGCCAGTGGCAACATCACCTTCAGCCATACCTCTAAGCTCCTTAGGACCAACCACAGCTGCATCCACTTTTCCTTCACCAAACCCACCGTACACCACCACGCCCACTGCTACCCTTGCAGAAGTTGGAACAAGATCACAGAAGAACAGCTCACCACCACCGACATCCTCAGACGCTAATACCTCAGCACACAACTTCCACAGATGAAACTGCTGCAAGGATTCTGCACATATACAGAACTATGCACAGGAAAATGGGACCTCAGTGAATAGGGGTATACCAACCTACCACAATAGTACCCAAAATCCCAAACTGACTATCTATAGTGTCTCATTCGTTCTCCGACTACAGCGAAGCTACCAATGACAACCTAGAACATGTCACTCTTGGGAATCGCGGGAGCCAGACAACTCTTTCGCTCGCTCACTCACTCGCTCATACTTGTCCACAATGCGA
The DNA here is from genome assembly GCF_964261635.1 of Lissotriton helveticus. Classification (NCBI taxonomy): domain Eukaryota; kingdom Metazoa; phylum Chordata; class Amphibia; order Caudata; family Salamandridae; genus Lissotriton; species Lissotriton helveticus. The sequence continues at coordinate 258,807,025 of NC_136067.1, forward strand.
ATAAAGAGAGACATTTAGTTTAAAATGTTTATTTTAACTAGCGCGCTCTATGGTACAGTACACGTGCCGTTACTAGTAGCAAAATGCAATATAGTCAGCATTGTCACAATTCCATACAATACAAACGGGGATATCATTTTATAAAGACAGTGGAAAAGCGACTAAGAAACCTAACCACCCTCCCCGTTGTAAGAAATAGTTTATTATAAAAAAGAAGACCTCTGGGCATTGTCAGCAGACCCCATATATTAAGGCCTAGATGAAATGTTCACATCACAGGACAAGCACAACTCTTCTCTCTAGAAAGGGGTCTCTCCAAGTGTGTCATTACATGTTTTGCTTGCAATATTAAAGCACACGATTTCCAGTAGTGCAGCTGTGGGTAGTATGTTATGTCTAGGTGCGAGGGACTGACCAGAAAAGAATAACAAGGGGCATTGTGGATCAACCTTGTACATCATGTGCAGACTAAACCTCAGAACACATCAGAGAACGCGAAAAGCAGACAGTTCTCATGTGAAGGGGGCACAAACAGAGTCTTGCGAAATATATTTTTGCAGTGTTGTACGCAAAAGCAGCCTCATGGCAGCGACGCTCATGCTGAGTTAGCAAATGTGGACAATGGGCCCATACGCTCTACTACAGAACTCTAAAAACACCTACACACTGACTCCCCTCACGAATGCTCCAGGCAAGTGACACTACAAGAAAGCCAACTGGTTCTCCTCTGCCCTTCATGAGTCCAGAGGCACCTGTAGATGGCTCAAGAAGAGATGGAGGAGCAGCAAGACCCTGGAAGACCACTCAGCCTTCATAACAGCTGTCACCACACACCACCACCTCAGAACAAGGAAAGCAGCCCTTCAAGAAAGGATCAATGCCAACATACTCAATAGCAAATAACTTTTTGCCATAGTCAAAGAATTCGCCAAACCCAGCACAGAGACAGCAGGCATCCCACCCTCCCAAGACCTCTGCAACAACATCAGCACCTTCTTCCACTGCAAGATTAAGGAGATCTACGACAGCTTCAACATCCTCAAGATCCTCTCACCCCACCCACACCCAATGACACTGCACCCCAGCAGACCCTGCTCGGCTGGACTCCCTTCGCCACTGACAAAACCCTCAGGATCATGAAGAGCACCCTCTGACCCCTTCCCGCATCACATATTCAACAGAGCCGGCACCTCCATCGCCCCGAACTCTGCTGCACCATCAACTGCTCTATCAACTCGCCACCTTCCCAGAAGACTGGAAACACGCAGAGATCAACTCCTTGCTGAAGAAACCCTTGTAGTGTAGTTCCTATATTCCCAATAGGCTCTGCGCATTGGAATAATATATTCAGCAGTGTAGACGTAGAACTGAGGTTAACTAGGTCTCTACTGACTATATTAGACTTAAGGTTTGCCAGCTAGCTCAGAGGTCACTAGAAACTTTCTCGAATAAACGAGGAGAAGTTTAACCTCCCTGGTTAGACAAGAAGGGATTAGCTTCTGACAACCATAAAACATGACAACTTTGCTCTCCCTGAATAAGAGTGTATCTCTAGAGTCGTGTGAAAACAATAGACAGCTATTTCACTCTGTCAGATGTGCGTACTTAGTTTCACCAGAATGCAGAGAAAAGAGAGACGGGCGTTTTCAATAAAAGGTGTAATTTATTGAGCAGTCTTCTTCCTCATACAAGAGAAATGAATTGCCACGATTGTAATACTCATGGTAAAGTAAAGTGCGTACAGTAAAAGGAGGATTATAAAATAATACTGTAAAAGCATTGATATGGTTTCTTAGCCATATGAAACTTTAAAATAGATAAAATATATATACACATATACATTGACTAACGTACTCAACTGGTGCTTCTAAATACGCCTACCCCAGTGTACCTGACCTAAGCCTAATACGTGGGAAGGAGTAAATAAGTAGCAGTTTAAGTTAAGTTGGTTTTGCCAAGAATCTGACTCAAGAATTCTCTTTAAGGGTTTAGTCAGCTCCGTACCTGGGTAATTAGAAAGCAGGAGGTCTTGTATCTCTGTCTCAGGACTCGATATCCCAGTAACACGCGAAGGTATCTGGAAACACCGGAGCTGGATTTCTCGGCAGGAGAAAAGACAGCGTCTCTCTCAGTGCGTCAAAGAGGAGGGGCAGCGTCCGTGGGCTCTCGCATCTGCTGGGCTCTCGGGCAAGTAGATAGCTGCTCTGCTCCAGAATCACCACCGTGTGTCGCTTAAGGCAACGTTGGTATATTTATACCTGAAAGGTGCCTGGGTTTGACGTAAGGTTGGACATAAGACGTCAATAAAGATGTCACTAAGAACTGGCCGTTCTTACAGTGCTTTACAGGAGTTCTAGGACGAAATCAAAACAAAAGCAAGGGGGATTTCCCAGGTTGATGGATGCTTGGTTTTGTTTAGAGAACTCAGTGTGCTTTCTAGGGGGCCGGAGAAGTAGCCTTGCTTAATGTGACAGCATGTGCTACGACTGAATTATGGATATGATTATTATGCCGTTGTATGGATATTATTGATTATAACCGGACAAGGGCATAAAATAGGAATATCGATTCAGGTTCCTAGATAAAAACACTACACCCACTCCACGAATTAATGTCCATCATTACTAAAACTTAAGCAATAGTAAACATTTAAAAGGTGCATGTGTATACCAACCCACCCCAAAATACATTTTTTGCATTTGAAATGGTGTATGCAAAATACATGAAAAATTATTATAGGTACTGTTCGCTTTTCAAGCAGTGTAATCATTCATTAAAAAAGGATTGCATATATTTATCAGCTGAATGATAATGCGACAATTACACATGAAATGGCTCTTAATACAGAAAAGAAGTGCGAGACCATTCCATCACATATAAATACAGTTATTTGTAAATATGCTAGAGGCTGAGGTAATATATTGTCTCTAGAGTTCCTAAAAATGGAAGCTCTGTTCTCTAAGAATAGTTCTACTTTAAGCAGAGTACAAGTGCCAGAAAAAAGGTAAATATTTTGGAATCCGGGGAAAAAAAATGATTTCGCTTTCAGGGGAGAGAGAAAAATATAGTTCCAAATATGTTCAGTAGCTTTTGTTTATCAAAGCCGAAGGCCGAATTCAGAGTTCAGGGAACGCTGTGTACTAGATTGCTTAAAAGTTATTCTTTTTGTTCAGGGGAGAACATTATTTCAGACAGACTTTCAAAAAAGTGGTTTACCGCTTCAGGTGAAAGTTCGACCAAGTTGGAAAATGCCGCAACTGTGCAGTCGTGAGAATGATTGCTATCATCGATGTCTTGATCAGCAATGCTCACAGAAGGTCGTGCCTGGGTGATGTTGCTCTCATCTCGTACTTCACTACCCTTTAATCGCAGTGGTGAAGTCTCAACGAATGCCGTCATCAGGATGGGTAACCGCTGGGGACAACACGATGCATGAGCCGTTACAGGACTTAGCAAAGTATCTGTATCCAATGGTACTGCTGATTGTAGTGTAAGACAGACGTCCAACACGCATTCTTCTCCGCATAGCATACATCGAAGCACAGGTAAGATGCAATTCTGCCAGATGGGTCTGAATGAAAGAAACCAGGTCATATTCAGATCTCGTAGCTGGGCTAATCCAAGGACTTTAGTTATGCGGTCCCGATAGCGTATAGCTAGGATCGTTTCTCCCATCGTTGCTGGAGTCTTGTCTGTGATTTGGCTTGCCATAACGAAGCAGGAGAACCAAAAATAAAATGCCTGCTACGAGTCCCAACAGGAGTGGTAGGCCGCCAAAGACAGAATGGACAAAATTAGGAAAAATGCCCAGAACTGTTTTGAAGGGTGTTAACAGTCCCGAAAAAATTGTCTTAAATATATGTGGGATACCGCTGGTATCAGACATATTTAGGATTTGGCTTAGCATTTCCGCGAAATGCAGGGGGCAATTTGTTGATAAAAGTGTATGTTTCTCAGCCATTGTCCTTGCAACTTGCAGATCATACGTCTCTTTTGATGACGTCAAGGGCACAGTTGTCTGTAAAAGAACAGACTTCATTCTGCTTAAAGTATCAATTCGAATAGAAGAGATATTCAAAAAGGGCCACATTTTTGCCTCCCTGTCTGGAGTGCTGTTTGGATACAATATTTGCATACAGCAAGTGACCATGGAACTAACGCTCACGAGATAAGCTTTTCCTGGCACCATGCCACAACATCTGTGGTCCACTATTAGAATATAGCTCCCGTTAGAAAGCCGTCTACAGAATGGCTCTATTCAAGTTGCAGGTGTGCCATGCTGGTGACATGAAAGGTTATTTGAAGTCCCCTCACAGGCCCCATTCAGGTTAATACCTTGACACAGAAGTATACCGCTTAGTGATCGTTTACAATTGTTACCACTAAGAAATACATTCTGTTCCTTTTCACTATAACGTGTGTGTGTAAGGTAATTTCCATGATGACTTAATGTACCCTTTACCCAACCTTTCATACTGGCCTGCTGGTATGTACTCTTGACAGTATTTAAATTGGAAAGTTGTTATCGGAATTGTTATTATTCCGTGTATTATCCATTCAATGACAGGTCGTTCTGACATTGTTAATGGTAATCTCTCAAGTTTTTCAATGCTCAGAATTGTATATTCCGCTCCTTTTTGTGCCAAGCTGATTTGTGTATCAGTAAGGTTAAAGATAGAGAATAGTGACGTTGTGTTGATTAAACGCCAGGGCACGTACCCTGAACGCAGATTTTGTAACGTCCAGCCAAGCTGTACAATAGAACGTAATTGGGACTGACCGTGTTGTAACATTAGTAAGTCCTGCTCTATTATATCTATACAAAAGGGGATGATGGATGGAGCGTTTGAACAAATCAAACACTCACCCCCAGTCACAATCACAGGGTCTTGGATGCTTGATTCCGGTCTGGGAAAGACATGGCTTGGTAGTTCGGACTGGACTGTTCCCATGAGGCACAGGGTCAGAGCTGATTTGCATATAGCCAGTGTCTAACCCAGGGTGGTGTGGAGTGCAAAAAAACGATGGATTTAGGCCCAGATCCTTGTACTGGGGTGAATGTATGACATTGTTCTACATTCTGTCCATCAACTGTGTTTTTTGCTATTATATCTATAGCAGATGATACAATACTGTCCAGTGAATATATTCTGGAAGACAGTCATTAACCCATTGTCCACAACAGAAAGTGATTTTTCCAAATTTATGCGGTCAATTTCCCGTATTTTTTCTGCTGTTTCAATTTGCGTTTCTTTCCAAGCTTTGATGTAAGCTGCGTATATACCGGCCGCTATGAAACGTTTTTGATGCTGTTTGCATGGTCCCATTATGAAATCACGCAAGTCAGCACCTTCTTTAAGTAAAGTCAAGTGTTGCTTGATTTCTGCCAGTGTGGATTTCTGTAGCCATTCGAGGCAGAGTTTCCCTACACTGTATGTTGTAACTATCTCTGGATGTTGGCTCTGGGAGTATCTAGGGTCTGGCCTGGTCATTTTTAACCCCTGTATTTTGTTCAGGAATCTATCTTGACAGTTATTTGTGTCTGTGGGCCAGATCAACCATTTTTTCCAATCAGGATGTGTTCTGTTTTGGTTAAAAATATGGGATACGTCTATCTCAACATCTGTAGTGCTATTACTGTCAGGTGTTGGCTTTGGAGTAGACGGTTTGTTTAAGTCTTTAATTTTGGCTAGGCCAAGACAGGTTGTCTGTTGAATGGTGTCATTCAAGAATATAATTTGTTCTGGGATCATGCAGGCTCTAAATAATGATTCTAGAGGGGCGTGGCCAAGATGGCGAGCTGAGCGGACGCACTCTCCGCGGCTCCTCCGACTTCGGACCCTTATGATCGAGAATTAGCACAGATCTCCCCCCGGACTGCGCCGCAGCTGTAGCGGCGAAGCACCGTCATCGCGCTCCGCCGAGAAACGCTCTCTCTGCCAGCAACCGCCGACCTGGGAGCCCCGGGACCGGCGGCCTACGGACGGCGGCCTGTGCGAAGCTCCGCACGGCGAGGCGCCAGGGAAGCGAGGATCAACGGCTTCGGTGCCGGGTGGACGCAGGGAGGACGGTGAGCTGCCGGGCACACAGCGACAGGCGCCGTTGGTCGCCCAGCCGGACCTGGGGATCGGGTGGCGTCCGAAGACGGCAAGCGGCGGCGCCCCCTCGAAAGGCCATAGCACCGGAAATCTCCAAGCGAGGCCGGGGTCGCGGCCTACTAACGGCGCGCCCCTGGCTCTCTGTCGCGACCCACAAGGGCACGGACAGACCGCTTCCACACCAACTCCGGGGGTGAGACGTGGAGCACACCCGGCCCCAGAGGGCTCACCAGGAACGGCCCGGCTGCGACACCGCCGGAGAGAGCGGGCTCGAACAACAGATAGAGCGGAGTCCCATGGTAGGGTGACCGAGACCGGCGCTGCACGAATTACACAACGTCGGGGCCTCTGCCTCTCAGTCTCGGATCCGGAGACTGTAGGGTACAGCGAGCTGTGGACCCCAGGCCTCAGGGGCCCCTGTGGAGAACCGCCCCGGACGCGACCCTAGGCAGGGGACACACGTGTGGCCGGAGACGCGGACTTCTGCCGAAGATAAGGAAGCCGTCCCCCCTACCCTACAGTGAAGGGAGAGCCTACGGACGCCTGCCCCCACGCAACTAGCGGGTCCGGACCCCCCTGGGGGGAATCGCAGACGGCCTTTCACGTCGAGGCGGAGGCCCCCCTCTTCCTGCCCCACCTGGCGCGACCGGCTCCCATCGAGCCGCAGGACGACTAGCACCGACCGACGACGGAGGCGGGGGGCCGGTGACCTGCCCCCTGAGAGCTTGGGCCCGCGACGTTTACCGCGAGACGTGGACTCCGGCCCTGGCCTGCGCCCTCACACACGGAACCGGCTTGGCGCTCTGCACTGGACTCGCTTCGTGGCACACGTGAGGGGTCCCTGGCTGCCCTCTGTACAGCCTACGGAGGTGTCGTCGTGCTGAGACTGGTGGCCTGGGCGCTGCAGAGGACAACATCGTGGGCCGCGACGAGAACTGAGCGACCCATGCAGCATCGACCGGGGGTCTCGCCCTACGCAAGAGAGGGGACTGGTGGGTACTCTGCATCCTTAGCGGAGGCATGGGGACTACGGCGAAGATCCTGATATAGCGACACTCCGAACGGACTTTCACTGACGCGCAACGGCCCCTCGAGCAGGTCTAGACGCCCGGCGGCTGGACTGAGCGCCATTGACCGCGACGATGGCTGGCAATCGAGGACCTAAGAAGGGGGAACGGACCCTGCCCGAGATGCTGAACAAGGGACCTCCGAAACCTGACAGAGGACAGCACTCACCGGGCACCTCTCGAACCCCACCGGACACGGAAGATAGGGAGCCGCCAGTCACCAGATCCTTTCTGGAATCCCTATTCAGCTCCCTGAGAGACGACTTCCAGACATTAAAGTAGGAGGTGGCCGGAGAAGTCAAGGAAGTGCATAAGGAGGTGGATAGCCTCGGTGAGAGGGTGGCCACAGTGGAGGAAGCTTGTCACTCCAGGGATGAGGAGATCGAACACCTGCAGCAGGAGGTGCTCCGCCTACGTGATCAACAACTGGACTTGCAAGCCCACAACGAGGACCTTGAGAACCGGTCCCGCCGCAACAATATCAGAGTCCGCGGAGTGCCATCCAAAGAAGAAGGGGAGGACGTTGCCGCTTATCTGCAATCTCTGTTCAGGGAAGTACTGGGAGAATCGGAAGACTTCCCCATCAGGATAGACAGGGCGCACAGAGTGGGCTTGGCACGCCGGACCTCAGCGCCGCCGCCGGACATCCTGGCCTTCCTGCCAGATTACCCACTCAAAGAGCGGATCCTCTGTGAAGCGAGGAGACGACAATCGCTACACTTCCGTGGTCACGCGATCGCACTTTTTCAAGACTTATCAACGATTACGCTCCAAAAACGTAGGGCATTTAAGATCGCAACTGACTTTCTGAGAAGCCATGACACGCAGTACGCCTGGGGACACCCTTTCCTGCTTATCTTTCACTGGAACGGCACCCTGCACCAACTCCGCTCCCTTCAGGACACGTGTGAAATACTGGGAATCACGGCGTCGGTCGAGCCCCCATCCACGCCACGTTGCAGGCGCACCACCAGGGACGGCTGGCAGCGCATCCCGGATCGACGACCATCTGTCGCCCCCAGCCGCCCAGACTCGCCCACTGCCCGGTCGGGAATGGACAGGGCAATACAGGAGGCGGCGGCCAGAAGCGCGACCACTAACACTGCCGCGCGAACAGCGTGAGATGACTCCGGGAGGAGATGGACATCGCCTTTACTAATGCAGGTTTGGGGGTGAAGGGGGAGGGGCGGGAGGGGATGCGGTGGCTGAACGTCCATTACCGTAATCAACCACAGTCTTGTTCTGGATGGACTGGACTGGGACTAAAGGACCGAGGGGCTCATTGCAGGGTGGGGGTGGGGGGCGGGAGGGGTTGTTGGGACTTTTTGTTTTGGTAGTTTGGGGGGTGGGGTACAGGACTGTTCAGGGGAAGTTGAGGGAGCGGGGGGAGAGGCCGTCCAGTGCCCTGAAACCACACACGGTAGCCAGACGATGCTCCGATACACTGTCTGCCACGGTGCTGCCGGGCCCAGGCTCTGAATCATTGCTTGCGAAGCCACCGACCCATGATCATGGCCACTCTTAAAGTAGTGACCCTTAATGTGAAGGGGCTTAATAATCCGGTCAAAAGGAGGGCGGTACTCTCCCTACTTGAAAACACCCAAGCGGACATTTGTCTCCTGCAAGAGACTCACTTACTAGCCCGGGATTGCCATAGGATGCGATCTCGCCATTTTCCCACGCAACTCTTTTCCTCCAACGCTACCAAGACAGCGGGGGTGGCAATCTTGCTCTCCCGCACATTTACGGGGGAGGTTTTACATATAATTGCTGAACACAAAGGGAGACTTTTAGCGTACAGGGTAAAACTGGGAGGGCTGGTGTTCACTATAGGATCCATATATAGCCCCAACGAGCAGCAGGAGCGATTTTTACACTCAGCAGTGATAGATGTCACAGCCACCGCAGACAGGCACATCATCATAGGGGGAGACTTGAACATGGTATTTGACTCATCCTTGGATAGGTCCGCGCAGAGATTCCCGCAAACAGGAGCACTCTCCCAGGGGAGTAAATCCCATTTGAAGGACCTGGACCTTCACGATCTTTGGCGCAGCCTTCACCCCAACGATAGGGACTACTCCTTTTACTCGCATGCGCATAAGACGTATGCAAGATTGGACCACCTCTTGGTCACGGGACCGGTCTGTGCCCTTGCCACATCGTCTGAAATGGGGGTTCTCTCCCTGTCTGATCATGCACCCGTCATGGGCACCTTTTGCCTCCCTCCGGTGTCTTCATCGCGAGGGGTGTGGCGCCTCAGGGACACGCTACTGCACAAAAAGCCGGTGGTGAAGCACATCACGGACTCCATCCGCGAATACCAGACCCACAATGATAACGCGGATACCTCCTTGGCGACGCAATGGGCGGCCCTTAAAACGGTGCTCAGAGGGGAGTTCATAGCGATCTCTTCTGCGGAAAATAAGGAACGACAACTCAAGCGAGACGAGCTCACGCGTGCAGTTAAGGAGCTAGAACTGGTGCACCAACGCACCGGAGCCCCTAGGGTGTGGAGACAACTTAAGGCGACGAGGAAACTCTTATCTGCTCTAGACACGGATAGGGCAGAGTATGCTGCACTGCGCTTGAAGCATGCGTACTACACGGGCGGGGACAAGTGTGGCCGACTGTTGGCGAACAAGCTCCGTGTCGCGCACCAGCAGCATCGCGTGAAGGAGCTGCGAACCTCCGGCGGGGAAACGGTCACGGACGATGCTCAGAAAGCTGAGACCTTCCGTACATACTACGCGGAGCTCTACGCGGGTGAGCCCCCATCCCCGTGGACAGAGGCGAGTTACCTGGACTCGGTTGCCCTCCCTGCCTTGACTCCGGAGCAGGCAGAATACCTAGAAAGGGACATTCGAGTCGAGGAAGTGATTACAGCCATCTCTAAACTTAAGCACGGGAAGGCCCCGGGCCCGGATGGCTATACTTCCCTTTTCTACAAGACGTTCTGCTCTACACTGGCTCCTATTCTCACCTGGCTCTTCAATTCGTTCTCTACTCCGGGAGCTATCCCCCCGGATCTGCTTCGAGCGACCGTCTCAGTCATTCCCAAACCGGGTAAGGATCGTACGCACTGCGGCTCGTATAGACCAATCTCCCTCCTGAACATAGATCTCAAGCTGTACACGGGGATCCTTGCAACGAGACTGGCACTCCATCTACCCGGGTTGATTGACCCGGACCAGGCTGGTTTCGTCCCCGGGAGACACAGTGGACAATACAAAGAGGATTGTACACCTACTTGAAAAGGCCTCCCGGACCTCCGGTGAAACCATGCTGTTGGTCGTTGACGCGGAGAAGGCGTTTGACCGGGTGCACTGGCCTTATTTAGAACGTGTCCTGGCTAAAATTGGCATTGGGGAGAAGTTCCGCACTTTGGTGTTCAACTGCTATAAACTCCCATCGGCGGTGGTGCGGGTGAATGGCGACAGCTCATGGAGGTTCAACATAGAGAGGGGCACCAGGCAAGGGTGCCCTCTGTCGCCGCTGCTCTTTGCCCTCTATATGGAGCCTCTAGCTCAGAGAATACGCCTAAACCCAGCGGTGACAGGGGTGAAAATGGGGGAGTTTGTTCACACAGTCAGCCTCTATGTGGACGATGTGATATTGACGTTAACTAACCAGAGAGGGGCACTTCCAGCGTGTATAGCGGAGTTGGAGGCCTTCTCGTCCGTGGCAGGATTCAAAATGAACATGGGGAAGTCTGCAGCCCTTGATGTCTCACTGACTACGGCCACTAGAACTGACCTCCAGAGGCTCTTCCCCATGCATTGGTTATCAGATGTGGTGCCCTACCTAGGCATTCTTTTGGCGGCCACCCTGCCTGCCATGGTTACTGCTAATTACGCGGCATTGGGTAAGAAAATTAAGGAAGAACTGCGCCGCTGGGACAAAGGCACCCTGTCCTGGCTGGGCAGAGTTGCAGCAGTTAAAATGACAATTTTACCACAAGTCCTGTACCTATTCCGAGCCCTACCGCTTCATCCCCCTAAAGGGTGGCTTCACCAGACGCAAGCGGACCTGGCCCGATTCGTCTGGCAGGGGCGCAAACCCCGGATAAAGAGAGCGCACACCACGCTGGCCCCTGAAGCGGGAGGTCTAGGTATGCCGGACGTACGCAAGTATTTCCAGGCGGCGCAATTGCGCTATCTAGTCGAGTGGAGCAGATGGGAGTCAGACAAACACTGGCTTTTCCAGGACCAGGCAATAGCAGGCAGGCCATTACAGGAGATACCCTTCTTGCGCAGACCTCACCGCCCACCTAACTTGTACGCGTCTTTTATCACGCGACTCCCGCTGCAAACATGGGACGCCACTAGCGTTGCTCATGGTCTCACCTCGTTCCCCTCCCCGTTTACGCCACTGGTTTGGAACCCGGATTTCACCCCGGGAATGGACCTTGGTGCCTTTCGGCGTTGGCGAGAGGAGAGGTGCACAGCACTGTACCACATGTATTCTCCAGAAGGCATTATCCCGTTTGAGGATTTTAAATGCGAACATCATATGCCTGAATCGGAGAGGTTGCGATATTTGCAGGTGCGGCACTGGGCGCTGCACCCACAGGTGCGAGACTCAGCAGATAGGCAGCTTACATCTTACGAGAAATGGCTAGTGACGCGCACCTCGGACACGAAACTAATCTCGGATCTATACCGATTACTGCAGCCTCCCTCCTATCATATTCATAACCCAGGCAGGGAACGGTGGGAGCGGGAATTGGGGAGGACACTGGATCATAAAGAGTGGGACCAGATCTCATACCGGGCACGACACTCTGCATACCACACAGGCCTTACAGAAACATTCACTAAGGTGACAACTTACTGGTACTACACCCCCGAAAGGTTGCACGAGATGAATCGTAATATTGAGAACACGTGTTGGAGGGCTTGTGGGCAGGTGGGTACACTTACACATGTGTTATGGGATTGTCCTTTGCTGCGCTCCTACTGGACGGAGATATTAGATGAAATAGACGCACACTTTGACATTGAACTCCCGCGCTTCCCTGCCTTTGTGCTGCTGGGCTTACCCAACCGGTTAATGTACCCACTGAAATCCCGAAGAGGCCGGCAAATTGCGATTGCACTGGGCTCGGCAGTGCAAAACATTCTCATACACTGGCGCACCACAACACTCCCCTCGCTCACAAGTTGGCTACATAGATTATGGCATGTCTTGGGCATGGAGAAGTTGTCGCTCGCAGTAGCGGGTGATGTGGACCAATTTGAAGACCTGTGGCAACCGTTCCACTCGCTGTTGGTTAAGGAATTCAGAGAACTTATGTGCCCGAGGTATCTTAGACTCTTGAGGCTGTCAACACCTGCGGGCTCATCTACTTGAAGGGTTGGGGGTGGGGTGCCGGGGAGTGGGGCAGGAATTAAGAAGTAGCAAGTGACTTATTCAGGCACTGGACGAGGGTGGGGGGAGGTTTGGGGAAGGTGGGAGGGTTCGGGGAGTTGGTGTGGGTTTGTTCATTAGTGTGTTTGGGTCGCGGTATGCGCACCAACGCCAATGCTGACTAAGTGCTTTCTTTGCAAATTTTTCCATGCCAAGCACCCTGGGGCGGCGATATTGTGTCTTGACTTTGGTGCGACCATTGTAATTTTTGTTTTGTCAGTGGATAAATCAATAAAAATGCTTTAAACCTAAATAATGATTCTATACCCTGGACCTGCCAATCTTTTGTACCCCAGATGGTTTTTGTTTCAATGTTGTTTTTCCAAAAATCAAAACCAAATGTACTCATTTTTTCATAAAATGCTTCTGAATAGATCAATTTAGTATTTGTCAGCATTGTTTTCATTCCTGTCTTATTTAACATTTTGAAATAAAACGTTTCTGCATCACTTGTGTTAAACCCTGAGAAGTATGGGAATTTCTCATAAAATGTTTTTGAACTGCCTTTTGGTGGAGTTGCACAATGTTCCCATTGATTATAATTAAAAACATTTCTAGGCTGAGCAGATTTATGCAAATAGTGATGTGCAAAGTGGTTGTAGCAGTACATTTCTTCAAAATTAGATGAACCCTGCAAATCATGTTCTGTAAATTTTGCTGACATTACTAAATCTGACATCATATCATTAATACTTTCAAAGTCCCAATCATCAGAGAATGTGCTCGGTTTTACAAAGTCACTTAATGAAACCTTAAACTGGTGTGGATACTTCAAGAGCTCGACCGGGCCATAGATTTCGTAATCAGTTCTGTCCCAAGCTACCCCACCGGGTATTGGATTGGCTGTGACATTCACTGATGATAGTTCTCTTTTCTCGATGTGAGATGACTTGTGTGGCTTTAGGACCAAGTTGATGTTCTGACTTGCTGTGTCCATTGTACTGTATTTTCCCTCAATGAATTTTCCCAAACAAAGAACCATGATGAGCCAAAGCAGGAGGAAAAGTACACCTAACACAATCCAAAATTCAATCCATGGAGAAATCAGATAGGTTTCTTTGAGTTGATGAAGTAGTTCAATTACTTTGTCTTTAAAAGTTTTTATTGTTGGCTGTTCTTCAGGTTCGCTTGGATCTTCAGAAAAGTTATCGAAATTGATGAAGTAGCCAGATGCAGTTCTGTCAATTGTTGGAATCGCTTCCGGATTATCATTTGCTTTTGGAATTTTCTTCGTTTCATTAGCATAGTCTATGGCTACATCGTTGTAGACAGGTGTTTCCTGACGAACTGTTGCAATTTGGGTTTTAAAAGGCATAAGTTCCATGGCTTTGTTGCATAGTCATTTTTGATTCACTGTAGGTTTATCAAATGTGATTAGTCTCTCAGTTTGAACCTCTTGTATAGTAGCAAACTTTGGTGTTCTGCTATTTCTTGGGAGTCCACTTGGCCTACTACTTATTATTGGCCACATGATTGTGGTTTTACCAGGTCGATGGATACAACTCGGTTCTCCTTTTTACCAGCAAGGGGCGGTAGTAACTCTGATCTTGTTCCGTTGACAGCTAAGACAGGTACTGCTTTTCTGTAGGAAGGCTCAAATTCCTTCTTCACCGCGATTTTCTCTCTGACCAGATCCCCAATCTTTGGAATCCAGACAGGCCTTGCTGGGACAGGTGGTTTATCTTCAGTGGCTGTTGGCTGCTGTTTTAGCTTTATGTTGCTCAGGTCTTTTCTTGTTTCATTTAAGTCCTGTAAAATAGCCAAACGATCTTCGATATCAAAGCATTTTTCTTCTACCACTGAAGTCTGACTATCTAAGTCCTGAATATGCATTCTAGTACCGAACAATAGTTCGTACGGACTGAAACCTTTTAGAGAATTTCTTGGCAGATTGTTAAGACTACGTTGGACACTTGTTAAATGTTGGGCCCACCCATCACCCGAACCTAATACCCTCGCCGTTATATGTTGCTTTATGTCTCGTTTTTTTCTTTCCACAATCCCGTTTCCCTCAGGATGGAATGGAAAAGAGTACCGCAATGCAATGCCCATGCTGGCCATGGCCTCCTTATAAGCTCTAGAGCTAAAAGCAGGACCCTAGTCAGAATGTAGCATGCCAATTGCGTATGTGCCGATATAGACTCGCAAATCTTTTATAACAGTTCTGGCGTCAGCTGAGCGCTGGTGTCTACATTTTAAGTGAATCTAGTCTTAAATAATATACATTGGGACGCATTTTTCCTGTTTGATTTTGCGTATAGATCGCCTTATGCTCTCTATTAGGTGTTCTGGCACTACTTCGGCCGGTTCGCCACTGCGATCTCTGTTGCAGTTTTCACAGTTTATTGCAAATTTGTGATTATGCAAGCTCATTCCCGGCCACCAGTATTCTGATTGTAATTTTGTCAGAGATTCTTTGATCATCTGATGCCTTAGACCTAATCCCATATGTGCTTCTTGTATCAAGAAGATTCTCCTGTTCGTGTTTGGAATTACTCTATCCCCCACTCCAGGGATTCGAGCAAAAGGAACGGAGTCTGCATCGATTATGTATGTATAATTGAGTGGATAGTTCACGGGTAATGCTGCACAGTCGCCTTTTGAAGACGTTTTTACCGCCAGTATGGTTTCCCTGTCTATGTATTTTTCTGAACGCTTTTTGTGGCTACGGAAGCCGGATTAGTTTGCTTCCGCTGTGGTTGTCTCAGCCAATGAATTCCCTCCAACGTGAACGCCATCACGCTGATGACTCAGTGTATGTATCACGTGAGTCTTTTGTAGTTCTTTCTCTAAAAGAACTATCTGTTCCCAAAGCGATTTTTGCTTGATTGTGGCACCTGTGTCATCTTTGTAACTGTTTTGAACCCATTTCTGCAAGTCATTATTGTATGATTTGACGCAGGAATGCGTATCGCACACTATTAGTGTCGGGAATTCGCGATCGGCAATATCGAGCGCCATTTTTAAAGCTATTAATTCAGTTTGTTGACCTGAATTGTCTTTTACAGATTGTGACATTGTTACCAGTGGTCTCAATTGACCTCCGCGCCACCGGCATTTAACAACCTCGCACGTAGCATACTAAGCTTGCTTTCCCCAAACAGGGTTGTGAATATCCGTCTGTATAGATTACACAGGCGTACTGTTGTAGGGGCAGAATTTCGATTGGCAGAGGATATTCTCTTTCATATGTTAGATATTTAAATTTTTTCATTTCCGGGTCAAAATAGTATTTCACGTTTTCTGTAGCAAGAGAATTTTCCCATTGTATCCATTTTGGATCTAATGCCACGGTAGTTAAATTGCGTCGGCTTGTTAATGCCTCGAAGGCTGATTCTGCTGTTAAAACAGTTATCCTTATGCCTTGTGCTTGGTCTCTTTCGCTTGCTACATCTGTTTGAACCGCATTTACAATGTTTTCTGCAAGACTGAATGTTATTTCAGCTTCTGTGTACAAATGTGATTTGTATGCTATTGGTACCTTTTCTCCCTCATTAGAGGGGACGCTCATTTTGCCGCGACTCTACGGAGCAGGGAAATCGACTAAGGACCCTGGTACTTGCCCTGCTGTGGATTTCGGGAGACGGCGTTGCTGCTCGCCGCACCCGCTTCGCGGGTGCCGCTTCGCACTGAGGACAGAGGGCGGAAGTGACAAACTGTGTCTGAGGACCTTGTGGAGAGAGTGGGAGCACATCAGTAGACTCAGGTGTGGTGCGCCGCAGGGACTCTGTTTCCCAGGAGTCCCTGCACAGCCAGGATCATCGCGGCCGCGCCCCCTGATAGCCACGCCCCCTGCCTGCAACGCCTCCTACTTTAATAGCTTGCCTACGTCTCGCGGGACGCCGAGCGAAGCCCAAGCAAAGGGCGGGCAATATGTGGCAGTCCGGGGCTGGCCATGGCTGGGCTGGGACACCCCCCTGTCAGCCGCTACACTCGGCTGTAAGGGTAGGACTTTGTTTAGTAAAGTGTGTTGCTATACCCTAATTGTTCCTTTCCAATGCCCACGCGCTCAGGGAAAAGCTTGAGGGGAGGAGGGGAGGTGGGGCCCAGTACCATTGAAGGAACCATGGACCAGTTCATCACTCGGGTGGCTGCAGTTATTGAGAAGGAGATTGTAATGACAGAGCGCCGCCTATCCCTAGAACAGCTCCCGCCAAAGCGCTCTTCTCTGGGCTTGTTAGCCCAGGCCAAGTCACCAAGTCCCTCATTAGAGGTCAGGTATGTGAATCCGTATCTTCCTGGGATGACTCGGATTACAAGGTTGCATGTATTATCGCGAGTTTGCAATTTTGTTTTAGCGAACATGTCTGTTTGCAATGATCTCAAAATTTCTGTGTGTGTTTGAGTCCAATTGATCGGTTTAAAATCAGGTTTTCTTAATTCATAGAGAGGTTTAACCCTCTCTGCATAATTTAGAATATAAGTTCTTCAGAAATTCAGGAAACCTAGTATTGATTGTAAGTTCTTCAGCGTTTTAGGTGCTTGGAGTACAGCGCATTTTTCTAAGAAATTGTCTGCTAGGCTTTTGCCTTCACTTGATAATTCGTATCCTAAAAACAGGACTTCTAGATGGGCAATTCGTGACTTTTTAAAGTTGAATTTGTAACCCTCTGCTGCGAACCCAAGTATTATGGTGTTCACTCTTTTCAAGTGAGTATCCAAGTCATCATCTGTTGACTTGTTTTTTAGCTTCTTGCTTAATTGGGTACTGCCTTTGTGCAGTTGGTTGACATTTTAATTGGATTTTGTGAGGAGGAGAGTCCTCATCCCATCCTACATGATTTTTATATAATGCAGGAGCTTGGGCTACTGCCCACTTTCTTGCAAGTGTATATTTTTTATGAATTGGAATATGATTTGAGAAGGCAGGCATAATCATTTCTTCGCCATGAGGGCACTCCCTGACAAACTCTGGTGGCCAGTCTTTCTCAGCTAAGAGGATATCATAGCCTTTGGAAAGGTTATCCCAAAATAGACCTCTTACTTTTCTAGTCTTATCTCCCTCTATACGTAATGTTATCTCGTATATTTTATGAGGTTTGCTAACTCTGCTGTCTGCAGTTTCCACTTGAATGTATTCATTCGTGTCCACTGTCTCCAGATGATTCATCAGGATCTTGCGAGCTATGGTCACTTCTGCTGCGCTGTCTAGCACTGTCTGGGCCCACTCTCCGTTTTTCAGTTGTGTCCTCAGTATCCTCGGCATGTTTGATTATTTTAATACTGGCTACCTTCTTTTTTGGAAATTGTAATTTTTTACTTTGATGAGCAGGTTCCTTGTCTTTGGACTTGACGTGCTCTTCCCTGTGTTCTGACCGTCCTCTTCTTTCCGGTTTCTGCGAGGAAGTCTGAAAAGATCGAGAGGGACGTGTATCAATATCTTGATATCTATCAGGTTTCTTCAAATTATCCCTATTTCTAAGGTTGTATCTTTTCTCAGAGGGCTCCCATTGGGGAGTCTTGTGTCCTTGGTCCGAAGACCTTTCTCTCCGCCGAGGAGACCTTCCTCTGGACTGGAATCTTTTTTCTTTGGGAGTGGATTGTTTATTTCCATCCCAGCTCTTTTTTGGAGTGTTTAGATTATTTTTAATAAATATATTTTCAGGATTTTCAGTTAGTTGGGGTTTTACTGGTTTCCCACCCAAACTATCTCTTCCTAGTTCTTCATAGGATTTTTCTATGATTCTGGCAACTTCAATTGGTTGGTCTGCTATATCTGTTTCTTTCAATTTCTGGAGGTATGTTATATCCTCCGTCGCCAATTGAACTAATTCTCTATATGCCTTCGTTAATTCTTTTATTTTAACTAAAAGTTCTTCACTTGACATTTTATCAATGTCTGGATGTGGTGTGTAGCTGGCTAGAACCGGCCACGTTGCTCCTGGTCTACCTAGTGGACCGAGCCTGGTGATGTGATTATTATGTTTTAGGGCGCCTTTAAACCAGAGCAGGTGCTCTTGGTATTTTAATGGGATTTCCACATCCTCGAAAGGGGTGTACTCTTGCGGAGGTTCCTCTATTTTGTAATAGTGGAATTCGTGTGTGACAGCGTTTGCTGCTGGAAAGTTTATCCATGAATAGAATACCTCTGTCTGCCGATATTCATGGGCCTCAATTACGAATGTGACTGTACTACCTCTCGATGTTAGGCCATTTTCTATGAGTTTAAGAGTTATAGTTTTTCTTATGTTGACCGGAATGAGTATAGCATTCGGGTCATTCTGTAGGACACTTGTGTCATCCTCTAGGAGTCGAGCTGCTATTCTAGCTGCCTCCCTTTCGTCACTTTCTGGGATTTTTAACAACAGAAAGGTTTTTGTTGCAGATCAAGTTTCAAGGAAACAAAGATTAGGTGCACAATATTTTGGAACACTGTATCCTTCAACGTTGACTAAACCAAAAACTATACATAGAAATCTCTTCCTACTAAGTTCCGGCGGATTTTAACCTTTTACCCACTCCAGACGTCTTTTGGAGTATTTACGGAGAAAAAAGGGGTCTGTGTGAAAAAGCACGACTGAGTTACTCTAACGTCTTGCGTTAGATTTATCGCCTTACCAAACATTGGGCGCCATGTAGTGTAGTTCCTATATTCCCAATAGGCTCTGCGCATTGGAATAATATATTCAGCAGTGTAGACGTAGGACTGAGGTTAACTAGGTCTCTACTGACTATATTAGACTTAAGGTTTGCCAGCTAGCTCAGAGGTCACTAGAAACTTTCTGGAATAAACGAGGAGAAGTTTAACCTCCCTGGTTAGACAAGAAGGGATTAGCTTCTGACAACCATAAAACATGACAACTTTGCTCTCCCTGAATAAGAGTATCTCTAGAGTCGTGTGAAAACAATAGACAGCTATTTCACTCAGTCAGATGTGCGTACTTAGTTTCACCAGAATGCAGAGAAAAGAGAGACGGGCGTTTTCAATAAAAGGTGTAATTTATTGAGCAGTATTCTTCCTCATACAAGAGAAATGAATTGCCACGATTGTAATACTCATGGTAAAGTAAAGTGCGTACAGTAAAAGGAGGATTATAAAATAATACTGTAAAAGCATTGATATGGTTTCTTAGCCATATGATACTTTAAAATAGATAAAATATATATACACATATACATTGACTAACGTACTCAACTGGTGCTTCTAAATACGCCTACCCCAGTGTACCTGACCTAAGCCTAATACGTGGGAAGGAGTAAATAAGTAGCAGTTTAAGTTAAGTTGGTTTTGCCAAGAATCTGATTCAAGAATTCTCTTTAAGGGTTTAGTCAGCTCCGTACCTGGGTAATTAGAAAGCAGGAGGTCTTGTATCTCTGTCTCAGGACTCGATATCCCAGTAACCCGCGAAGGTATCTGGAAACACCGGAGCTGGATTTCTCGGCAGGAGAAAAGACAGCGTCTCTCTCAGTGCGTCAAAGAGGAGGGGCAGCGTCCGTGGGCTCTCGCATCAGATGGGCTCTCGGGCAAGTAGATAGCTGCTCTGCTCCAGAATCACCACCGTGTGTCGCTTAAGGCAACGTTGGTATATTTATACCTGAAAGGTGCCTGGGTTTGACATAAGGTTGGACATAAGACGTCAATAAAGATGTCACTAAGAACTGGCCGTTCTTACAGTGCTTTACAGGAGTTCTAGGACGAAATCAAAACAAAAGCAAGGGGGATTTCCCAGGTTGCTGGAGGCTTGGTTTTGTTTAGAGAACTCAGTGTGCTTTCTAGGGGGCCGGAAAAGTAGCCTTGCTTAATGTGACAGCATGTGCTACAACTGGATTATGGATATGATTATTATGCCGTTGTATGGATATTATTGATTATAACCGGACAAGGGCATAAAATTGGAATATTGATTCAGGTTCCTAGATAAAAACACTACACCCTCTGCTGACCCGAAGAACCTCAAGAATTTCAGACCCATCTCTCTGCTCCCCATCCCAGTCAAGGCCACAGAGAAGGCCATCAATGCCCAACTTTCCGAGTTCATTGAAGCAAACCACATCCTGGACCTCTGCCAATCCAGCTTCAGAAGCAACCACAGCACCAAGGCCTCCGTCCTCGCCACCACAGACTAAGTCCGCACCCTCCTCGACTGAAGCAAAACTGCAGCCCTAATACTTCTGGACCTCTCATCCGCCTTCGATACCGTCTCCCACAGCACCCTAAGCAAAAGACTCCATGATGCCGCCATCCGCAACAAAGCCCTGGAATGGATCCACTCCTTCCTCACCAGCCGAACACAGAGAGTCAGACTTCCACCGTTATACTCAGAACCCACAGAGATCAGCTGCGGAGTGCCTCAGGGCTCGTCCCTGCGTCTCACTCTCTTCAATATCTACATGGCCCCGCTTGTAGCCATCACCAGGAACCACAGACTCAATATCATCTCCTATGCCAATCACACCAAACTGATTCTCTCCCTCACCAACGAACCTACACTCGCCAAGAGCAACTTCCACAATGAGATGAAGGCTGTTGCCACCTGGATGAAGTACAGCTGCATCAAGCTCAACTCAGAGAAGAATAAAGTCCCCATCCTAGGCTCTGCATGGGATGACTCGTGGTGGCCAACAGCACTTAGAATCCCCCATACCCTCACAGAAGATGCACAAAACATCAGCATTATCCTGGACTCCTCGCTCACCATGAACCGCCAGATAAACGCTGTCTCATCAGTTTTCTTCCACAAATATACTACACATAAAACTAAGATACACAGTAAAACCAGAAGTCTCTACCACCTTCTGGGCCAGATTTTTTACCATAAATGGTAATACAGCTCCTAGACACTATGCACTATAAAAACACAGTTAACATTGTATTAAACAGATGAAATTGCACATGGACTACTCTTCAAAGCTGGAGCAATGGTACTGATGGAGCGGAAATTTCACGGTAATCTCTCAATGCAAAACATCCCTACTCTTGTTTTCCGCTCAAAGGCAATGGACCTTTGCCACCATGTGATGACCGAAAAGGAGATTTTGCATAAACATGAGAAAATTAAATACAAATAAATATTTAAGGCAATAATGAGAGTTGTGAGTAGTTTCAAAGGGATTTATTTTCCAATCAAATTAAAGTTTCTCTGCCACATTCATTAGTCAGATATCAATCAGGTTACAGAATTGGCAATAGGAAAAAATAGAAATCAAACAGACCATTTTATAAATTGCATACAAAGCGCTCCATAAAGGAAGAAATACCTATTTCTATGGGAAAATGAGGATTAAATGTCAGTCAGAACTCATAAAGAGTTCAAGAAATATAATACAAGAGTGAGCTTAGCAGGAATCTAAATCCATAATTAATAATTGCAAAATCTCCCATAAAGAGAAATAAAATGCATAAGACAAGTCTTTACTAAGCAAGTTAGCCAAAGCACAAAACTTGGGGGTTTTAGCAAAAAAGTCTGCATCTAAATCTGCTCTCAAATCTGTGTATTCTGCAAGCAACCTGCTAAAAAGAAAAAGCAAAAGCCCCACACCCCTCAGCTAGGAATAAATATATATTTCAGGAAAACATGTGACTTTTGGTCTACGGAGTTGTCGTACTTTGTCCAGTTGAAGTGCAGAAAAACATTGACACCTCTCATGTCAATAATCAGGCGAGTTCTTGTAAGACATTTGATTTTTGCTCTAAATGATTCAATCTCCTCTTCATACTAAAGAAACAATTTATTTCAACTCTTACTCCAACAATAATCCAACCAAAATCCTTCATTGTATACATCACAATATACACTGCGATTATCGCAAAATCCAATGCATTTCGGGTCCTCCCAGACCCTTCATCAGGGGTACAATGAATGATTTTGAATGATAACATTCATCGTTGTGAGTGAATTAAAAGCATACATAAATAAAATATCACTTATATTGTATGGAGAAGATTTTATTGGAGAAGATCACTATAATCCATTTGAGATTTGGAAGAAACACTCCACAGTTTTAAAGCTAAGTGCGCCCGTCTGTCGGGAACGGTTTAGCATATCCTAGTATTCTTGAAGTACTGCTTCAGGCTACCTGGTGGCATGATCCACCACACAATGAATGGACTACTTATTACCTGAGTATGATGGAGGGTCTAAGGGACCAACCATATCAATCACCACCTGCTCAAAGGGTACCACCACTACAGTTAGGGGCACCAAAGGTGCCATGGTCTGGCCACCAGACTAGCCACTGGACAGACAGGCCAGGGATATCTGGCAAAACCTCTTCACATCCTGATAAACTCCTGACCAGTAGAACAGAGGTGATTACCTGTTTTTTTGTCTTGTTGATGTCTAGATGACCCACTAGGGGTACTTCATGGGCTAACTGCTACAGGAAATTTCTGTGCACCTGAGGAACCTCCAGCCTTTTGCTGACCAACAAGGGTCAGCGGGCTCACTGTACAGAAGTCCACCTTCCCAAGCCACCCTGTGTTTTCCAGTTACTCCAGTAGAGACCTGGTCCTGGGCAATCTTCTGCAGGCCCACAAGTGTAGGACACTCAGCCTATGCCTTACAAAACTCGTCCTGGATGGTCCTCCTACCGCATGCACCTCCTGCAGCTCCAGCAGGAACTCAGACTCCAACACCTTATCAGCTTCTGAATGCTCGTCCTCCTATCCAACTGGATCAGGAGTTACTGTCACCATGACAGGTGCCTTCTGAGAGTCTGCCCTTAGTTCTGCTAATGGCCTACTCCCCTCTGGTCTCTCCTCTAGGGTGGTCCCTTTCTCACTGTGAAGCTAGTTTACAATCTGTGCCCTGGTGAGCACAGCTAATGAAGCTCAGGCCATATAGGCCTCCGGCCCTGGTACTAAACTCAGTTGAGCCTCCCTTTATGTCTGGCCCCACAGAAAACACACTTGCTATCATGGGTGCTGCTGGCACTGCATCCTTCACTTGGCATTCCTTGCTTATCTGTCCCTCCCGGTAACACCTAAAGCATTTCACTACATTGGTAGTGAAAGTAGCTGTCCCTCCACTCTCCTTCTGGTGCTGACTGGTCAGCCCATTCCTCTTTGAATTCTGTCCTGGCTGCGAGCGTTGGGAACTATTCTGGCCCTTCCCCTCTGGTTTAGGGAAAGGCTGCTGGGAGTTCTTCTCCCCCTTGGACTTCGAACTCTGTTGCTCCTGCCGCTTGTTCACTCTGCTGGCAAGCCACTTGTCAGCCAACACTGCAAGTTTCTCTGGATCCTTCTAAGTAAGGTTAGACAAGTTCTGTCTGAGAGGTTTAGAGCACTCTTCCCATTACATGATTCTGGGACTGGTAGTCATTTGCTTCCATCCCTCTCACTCACTCATTCCAGTCACGCACTGCCATGGATCTAATTCTTAAATGGAATGCCATCCGCCTCATCATTGTCACAGAACCTCTGTAATTTCTGGGCTGGTTTTAACCCAGACGTCTAATCAGAGCATCCTTCATACATCCATATGTCATATTGTCCTTCTCAGGCATTCTTTCATTGACTCTGTCCCTTCCTAAGGGAGGTGACTCAGTAGAGTTACTGCCCTGGACTGTTCATTTAGCTATTGAGCCCTAAAAGCAAGTTCAAAAGCACGGAACCAGACAAGACTATCCATGCCTGGAACATATATTTGTATTAGTTTCTTTGGTACCCTGGTGATGTTTTCCTTGGACTTGGAATCACTATCACCAGAGCTGACCCCTTTCTCTGCTGCTATTCTCAGCTTCCCTTTCTTTTTCCCAGGCTATGTGCTCCTTCTCCAGTTCCCTATTTCTCTCCCTTTCCTTCTCCTTCCAAGCCCATCGTCTTGTTTGTCCCTTTACCTCTCATCTGCCTGTTGGGCCTTTCTTAGCTTCTCCCCCTCAAATTCTCTTGCCTTCTTCTCTGCTAAATCCTTACCTTCCTGGAGTTTCAGCTGGAGTTTCAGGGTCTCTGCTGGGTCAGTCCCTCCAAAGGAGGTGAATCCTCTGGCAGGGATAAAGTTAACTCTAGAGATAGGGGGATGAAAATGTATAAGGGGAGGTTAAGGGGAAAGTCTAGGGACAGATGTAGGGGAAGCCTACACTAAAGGACTTGTGACATCGGTGCTCTCCCATACGTTTTCCACGTCCTCCTCACTCTGCGCTGCAAAGGCATCTCCCTTAAAGTATTTTCCTATCTGGCTAACCAAGTGCTCCCTGTAATCTGCTAATTTATATATAGCACATAGGTATCTACTGAACTAATTAGCTGCCCACCAATATGATGACCGGGTTCCTGGGGCACCCAGACAGTTTGGGTTAATGGGCTCCAGTTGCATCAATTGGAGCTATTTGAGGCTGGTGTCCTGGGGCCACAATACTACTCAACCCCAAATGGATAACCATGTACTTCTCTACCACAGTTGACTATCTCAGGGTAGCAAGACAGAGCCATCCAAGTCTAACTCAGGGAGATGAAGTGGGTTAGACATTCAGAATACAGTTTACACCATAATAATAGCTAATACGATCTATGTCCCGTCAGTGCCTTACTTTATAAAAGAAAATTACTTTAATAAACACACAGAAAAAATATCCAACACAAAAAATAAGATACACAGTGAAAACCAGAAGCCTCTCCTGCCCTCTGGTTCTGAGTTTTGACCCCAAACAGTAATATAGTACCTTAGACAATAAGCACTAAAACAACACAGTTAACATTGCATTTAACAGATCACTTTGCACAAGGTTATTCTTCAAACCTAGAGCAATGGTACCAATACTTACATTACAGTGTTGTGTTAGGGCAGTGGTTCCCAAACCTTTTGGACCAGTGGCTCCCTTTACCAATTGGCCTTTGGCTGCGGCTCCCCATTACATCACTTTTATTTGAGCGGGTGGGAAGTTGAAATCACTGCAACAAAAAAAGAGCTGTTAGCTGGCTAGATGAGTCTCTGCTTTGAGACCATATTTTCGATTACGAAGTGTCTTTAAATCTGAATTTGACAGTGCACAGAGAAGCATGGCTCAATGGTTAGAGCGGCAGACCCTGATGCAGAGGTCTGGCCAGGGACCAGGGTTCAATTCCTACCTCGGCGGCTCTTGGACTCAATTTCCCCGGACCTGATAATTCTTGCCTCGGTGCCTAGTCTAATCATGGGTCCCACTCTGGGCAATAGCTTGCTTAGTCTCCACAACGGCCCCAGCAGCGCTGGGATGCCTGGCTTCACCTAGGGGGTGCCCAGGAGTGAACATTTCACAGGAAAGCCAGGATGGGTTCCACAGCGGTATGAATACAGCGCTACGAGACCTCTGGGTAGAAGTGCGCTATATAAATACAAATACATTTACATTTACATTTCACCTCTCCTGCATTGCTTCATTTGTTACTACCAAGAACGTTTTAGATCAAAAGTTACCCAAAACCTTTTGTTTTTAATAAACAAAAAAAGACATACTTTCAGCGGCTTTCTGTCAGCCCTGTTCATCCATTATTAGTCCACTGTGGTGTCATTCACATTTTGCTTCTGCCCACCACAACATATGCAAGGGGGCACAATGTATGCCCACTTCAACAATTGATTTACCTGACTATGAGTAAATGCATTTTGATCTTGCACAGTGTGCACTGTAATGCTCATTCATCAGCCTTCTAGCAGCATCGGTGCACAGCGAAGGGAAAGAGAATACATTAAAATGCCAACTGCAACCCAGGCAGCTCGTTATTTCTGCACACCACCAGATACTGAAAGGGGACACATGTAGAACCAACATTATATCATACGATTGGTAGTTACAGTGATATATCTAAGTAGGGATTCCAGTTGAGAGATTAAGAAGATAGTTGTTGTAATACAATTCGGTTAATACACACACATTGCTGACGTAACAAACAATAGACAGACCCTCCAGGATTTTGCGATTTTGCAATTTGCAAAAAAATCGCGACATCGTCAGTTTTATAAAAGGGACTCACTTTTTAGAAAACTGCCCACAAATTTTGGAGAATTCGGTCTGAAAATGTTGAAAGGTTAAAAGGGACATGTTTTTCATGCCGCAGCTTCTTTCAAAATAATGTTAAAATGTGCGAAGAAGTGTCTGTCAGTTATGGGAGCCAGCAACACCTGCACACCTGGTCTCATGTTAACCTAAGTGATGTGTGGTGAGTGAGGGAGACCTGCCCCTCGGCCGCGAGCGTGAAGCCACCGCCTCAGAGGGCAGCTCGAGATTCAGCTGCTCGAACACCAACCACCTGGGCTGAGTGGGGAAAGTTCGGAGGCAGCAATGACGCTACTTGGCAACAAGTGAAAGTAAGGAAGGTAGGACGGGCCACCGAGTCCCTGCAGGGTTGGTTGTTGGAGAGGCTGAATGATCTGGCCCCCCCTATGGCCCTGCGGGAGACGGCTAAGAGGGTTTCGGCTCCATGGTTCACTGAGGCACTGCGGGCTACACGCAGCCAGTGTAAGGTTGCGGAGAGGGCATGGCGCCTCAACTATGATCCGGGGGCTAGATTGGCCTATAAGTCTATGGTTAAATCATACCATCGCGATATTCTCCGGGAGAAAAGAGACTATCTGGCTAGGAGGATTGATGCCGCCTCCAACTCTTGTAAAGAGATTTTCACGGTGGTCAGGGAGTTTATGGCCCCCAGGTCTAACCTTCCCCAAGGTGTTCCATCGGAGCTGTGGGTTTGTGACTTGGCCAAATTCTTCACGCATAAGATTAAATCTATCCAGGACTCGTTCACAGTGGAGTCTTCAGGGGAGGGTGCGAGTGGGGTGACAGGATCGGCACGGTTGTCCGCGCCGGCTGCGGTTCTCGCAGAGTTCCCTGTAATTTCCATCGATGCCTCCCTAGCACTCTTGGCCAATCTTAAATCAGGTTCGCCTCTAGACCCCTGTCCGGCCAAATTTTTGGCGAAGATGGCTACCGTGGTTAACCCACTGGTCAATCCACTTGTGAATCTGTCTCTTAGTGTGGGGAAGGTCCCGTCGCCCTCGAAAAGGGCCATGGTGATCCCCCTCCTCAAGAAGGCCGGTTCGGACCCAGAGGTTTTGGCCAATTACAGGCCGATCTCCCTTCTCCCAGCGTTGGCTAAGATCACGGAGAAGCATGTGCATGGCGTCCTCTCCAGCTATCTAGAGTCCAGTGATCTGCTTCATTCTTCACAGTCCGGTTTCCGCCCTAACTTAAGTACGGAGTAGGCACTTTTGGAGGTGTCGGAGATCATTAGGGAGACTCTGGATGCTGGAGGTAGGGCCATGCTGGTCATGCTTGACCTATCGGTGGCCTTTGACACCGTCCCCCATGAGGTGCTCCTCGCCAGACTATATGACATCGGTCTGAGGGGGACGGTGTTCAACTGGTTTACATCCTTTCTTGAGGGTCGCCGACAAACGGTCTGGGCCTCTCCGAGCTCCGCCGAGATGCCGCCATTGGGAGTCGGGGTTCCACAGGGTTCTGTGTTGAGCCCGACTCTCTTCAACATCTTTATGACACCTTTGGTGGCACTGGTGGAGTCTTTTGGGGCCCGGATCGTGTCCTACGCGGATGACACGCAATTGCTTTTTGCGTGTGGGAAGGATCAGGCCTTCGATGGAGAGAACATCCGGGGGTGTTTGGAGCTGGTTTTTAGCTGGCTTCAGCGGAACAGCCTTATGGCCAACCCCAGCAAATCGGAGGTGCTGTTCTTCGGCTGCTCCCATGACCCTGATTGGCGTGCGTGGTGGCCCTTGGATAGTTGTCCTCCTGCCCAGGCATCGCTGGTGGCCAAAAACCTGGGAGTAAAGTTGGACAATAGCCTGTCGCTGATTCCACATATTCAGGGTCTGACGGGTACTTGCTATGGGATACTCAAGATGCTCCGGAAGTTCCTACCTTTGCTCACAGAAGAGCATAGGAAGATTACAGTGCAAGCCTTAGTGGGCTCTAGATTGGACTATGCGAACGTCCTCTATATAGGACTCCCGGACTATCTTGTTCAGCGGCTGCAGGTTGTGCAGAATTCCGCGGCCCGTGCGATCTTCGGCCTTCATAGGCGAGCGAGAGCTTCCGCATTGGTGCAGTCGCTTCACTGGCTGCCCATCCGAAAGCGGGTCATGTTCAAGGCTTTGACCTTGGCGCATAAAGCGCTATTTGGCACAGGAGCAAAGTATCTACAACGCAGGTTGGCCTTCTATCGTCCGACGAGATCACTGCGCTCAGAGTCTTTGTTTCTGGCCATGGTGCCATGAGTGAGGAAGGCACGCACTGGGGGTCGCTCCTTTAGCCTGAGGGCCCCTCAGTTGTGGAACACCCTGCCTTTGGCGCTACGATCCTCCTCGAATTTGCTCCTGTTCAGGAAAGGCCTGAAGACCTGGCTTTTTAATCTTTAGGATTCCCTTTTCTTTTTCTTACTTGGTTTGTTGTCTGTATCGGTGTTATGTTTTTTATTCTGAGCTGCCTCGATAAAGCGCCGGGACACTCCCCTGGAGTAGCCGTGCGCTATAGAAATAAATATATAACATAACATAACACCGCCATGGGAGCCAGCCTGAGGGAAACTGAAAGGAATCACGGGCACTTGGGAAATGTAGTCAAGGGGTTCTCCACCTGCTGCCTGCATAGGTCATGAGCGATGACTCTCATGACCACTCTTATTCTTGCAAAGGGCTGATGATCCCCACACACTGTTTTGTACTATGAATTTTATTAAGGTTGCTTTAAGGCTAAGGAATTCAAGAGGGCGGTGTTGAATGAACTTTTCGGTCAACTGTCTCCAACCATGTGCAATGAATTGTATTTTATCGATTTTAACTATGTAAAATGTACTTTTATGGTATTTTCTAAGTACCGAATAAAGGATTATTGATTGATTGATTGACTCTCAAGCATAAACTACGCTATGGGATTTAAAAGGCATTTGGATATAATGCCAGGACAGTCGGCTTTTCACAACACATAAACCTGTAATTGCTTCTCCGTATGAAGGCATTAATGCAAAGTGCTTAAATAAAAATTACAGTGAATACAATCAGATGTGTTTGTGTCCTAGGCGACTGTGGTGTCCAGGTTGCATTGTCTAGTATTTTGTCTGTTCACACTAACGCATGCACGACGCCAGGCATATCAAATGAACGGGGATTTATTTCAGTGGGAGAAAAATGTGTACTGCTGCCTCATTCTAATCTCAGTGTAAATCTCCTCGCCAATGTTGGGTTCCCCTCAGGCAGGAGAGAGTGAGGTGGGCCTCAGGGGACAGATGGGGGGGAATAATATATATATATATATATATATATAGATATATATATATCTATATATATATATATATATATAGATTATATATATCTATATATATATATAGATATATATATATATATATATACACATATATATATATATCTATATATCTATATAGATATATAGATATATATATATATATATATATATATATATATATATATATATAGGCGCCTCAGGGAGGAGAACGAGGAGTATGAAGCCTCAGGAAGTTCAGACAGAGGGATGCCTCAGGGCCAGGCGAGGAGCTTGTGTGGCTGTGTTCTTTTTTAAACCAGGACCACAGCTACCAGAACTCAAAGTAAAAAGGCATGGCATGAGACATCCATACATCCGCCTTCCACAGCCTCCGACTCACGCGCACACTGCCCCCTTCCCTTTCCTCTCCATAATATGCTGTTTCCTCCAGCTTTCATTTGTCACCTGCACGTCTTATACCGCTACAAACTGTGTGTCACAACTCTGCCCACTTCCAGGGTCTCACCCTTTTCCAGGGGGCACACCTTATATCTGGCACACTTTATGTCTGCCGCACTTTAGCAGGTGCACTTTATGTCTGGTGCACTTCCTGCCTGGCACACGTTATGTCTGGTGCACTAAATGTTGCCTCCTACACATTATGTCTGTTGGTGCACTTTAAACCTGCCACACTACATTCTGCATGGCACGCATTATCTCTCTTTAAGCTTAGCACACTTTCTGCTTGTCACGCAACCTGTCTGGGGCACTTTAAACCTCACACACCTTCTGCGTGGTACACATTATGTCTGGGGGGCGCACTTTATTCCTGCCACACTACATTCTGCATGGCATGCATTATCTCTGTTTAAGCCTCTCACACTTTCTGCCTACAAAAAGAACAAATGATGGACAACATACTGAACAATGTCAAACACTCACCCCCAGTACGAAGAGGTCAGGAAGGGGGCAGAGCTTAAACATCACTCAACATTTTGTTCTCCACTGGAAGAGATATGTTGGATGAATTTAAACTCAAAGTCTGCCTCATCCAAAGAACTCACGGTTAAGTAGTGAGGAAGCAGAATCTACTGTTAAGTTGATATTGCAAATTTTTGAGTTATATCATTGTGTTCTCCTCTGCACATAGTTCACTAAATGTCAGTTCTGCTGCTAAAAGTTTCTCGAAGGCTTGAAAACACCTACCAATTCTTGGACAGCACTCCTAGGAGGTGAGTTTGATGCAAATAAACATAACCTCTTTGGAGTATCATGAATTTATCCTGTCTTCAGCAGTCTTTGTCAGAGTTGGAATGGTTGGCGGATGAGACTAGTTTCGCTCTTCATTAGTTGGGGCATAGTTTAAACCAGCGCCACTTTGCCAGAGTCCACTTTATATCTATTTGCCTATTTCACCCAAGGGGTGGCAAGACTCCCTACATGGAGTAATTTCTCTGCAACTGAAAATAAATATATATTTGGGTATGTGAGAGTTTCCTTTCAGGAATATCATTAATCTTTCCTTTGTGAGGACAGGGGCACAGTTGTGATTTCTGATCAGACCATCGCTAAGTAATATTTGTATAAGATTTACCTTATGCCTATGTGACTGTGGAAAACTTACTCCACTACCATGAATTTCTCCACCCACAATGATTCTGCACCCAAGGGAAACTGAGGAAGAGCTGTTATGCCTCACAGACACAAGTTCATACATGGGCGCAAGAACATCCCAGGGAGAAATAAGGCCCCCTTCCATGAGGATAGGATTGGAGCTGTGCTTCCGAAAAGCTGCAGAAACTTTAAACATGTCTATTTCAAAGTGGAATTCTCTGCTAAAACACGTTCCATTGATTTAAGGCTGAAAAAGAATGATTACGAGTGAAATAAAGTGCTGCAATAATGCCCTAAAATTTTAATTTTTGTGCAGCAAAATAAACAAGCATGTACAATGTAACGGTCTTGCCTTTGCAAAAGTTAGAGCTATTGGCATTGTAAATGACAAAAAAATTATTTTTGTGTTGGTTTTGAAAACAGATAAATAAATGGCATTGTCATTTACAATGCCAATAGCTTAATCTCTCGCAAATGCGAGACCTATTGCATTTGCACCCACACAGAGCCCCCCCCACACACACAGAGTAAATCTAAATTGATACTTGTTTAGCGCACTACTCACCCGCAAGGGTCTCAAGGCGCTTGTACGAATACCACTGTTCAACCCATCCTGGCTTTCCCTGTGAGGTGTCCACTCCTGGGCACCCCCAAGGTGGAGGCCAGGCATCCTTAGCGTTGTGGGAGCCGTTGTGGAGTTTAAGCAAGCTATTGCCCAGAGTTGCAGAGTGGGACTCCATGATTGGAATAGGCACTGAGGCGAGAATTATCAGGTCCGTGGAATTTTTGAGCTCAAGACCCGCCGAGGCGGGGAATTGAACCCTGGTCCCGGGCTAGACCTCTGCATCAGGGTCTGCCGCTCTAACCATTGAGCCTATATATATATATATATATATATATATATATATATTCACTGAAAAAACCATAGGTTATAGACCATATATAGTTAGGAATTAGCATTTAGAAAACCTTATTTTACTCACACAAAACCATTGAAATTCCATATATAGTTAGTTGCACTAACAATATATCGCGCGCCCGCAATCCACTGCTGATGATGTCACATATTACATCATTCATGACATGGTCAGTGACATCACTGATGACATCACTGATGACAACATCCAGTGATTATGTGTTTCTGTAAAGTTTAAATATGTTTTACATATTGAAGAATGAGTGGATGTATAAGTGTCTGAATGAAGGTTTTAGTAGGTGCGTGATTGACTGTATGAGTGAGTGATTAAATGTGTCTTACTGAATGCACGGGTTAGTGACTAAACTGTCTGAAAGTGTGCATCAGTATGTCTGTTGTTGTGCAAGCTGCTGCATGTATTGATCAGTAGCTATATAAGTAGCTATATGGGTTATTGATTGGTTGCACAAGTATTTGTATGGGAGACTGAGTGTGTGTATGGCTGGCTGGGAGGTGTGTGACTCTGTGCAGATCAATGTGTACTTGTATCAGTGATTCTATAAGAGAGTAAGTATGTGTTAGTATATGTTTCAAAAATGTAAGGTGTTCTGTGTTTAACTGTATAGATGAGAAAATGGAAGTGTGATTGATTCTTTTCAGGACTGACTAGGTGTGTGAGTAACTCCATGGATGAGTGGCAGAGTGTGAGTGTCTGTATAGGTGTATGAGTGCATATGATAGTGTTGTAAAGATGAGTGATTGTATGTATGAATGATTGTATGGGTGAATGAGTGAATGTGTGTGTAGACGTAGGAATCAGTGAGTGCGTATGTAGTAACTAGTATTGGTGTGTCAATGGTTTCAAAAATTATACTCTGTATTTAACACTGGGTGTAACAGAGGTTATATTAAAGTGTGAGGAGATGCATTGTATTGTCACATTAATGATATCATCATTGATGTGACCATTGATGTCAAATGAGATATCATCAGTGATGTCATTTGAGATGTCATCAGTGATGTCATCAGTGATGTCATTTGAGATGTCATCAGTGATGTCACTGACCATGTCATGAATGATGTAATATGTGACATCATCAGCAGTGGATTGCGGGTGCGCGATATATAGTTAGTGCAACTAACTATATATGGAATTTCAATGGTTTTGTGTGAATAAAATAAGGTTTTCTAAATGCTAATTCCTAACTATATATGGTCTATAACCTATGGTTTTTTCAGTGAATTTCATTGGTTTTTTAACAGCTAATATCTGTAGCTGTAAAATGTATTCTTCTTTAAATCCCAAAATATATTTTATATGTTTATTAATAATTTTTTTTTTTTAATATTTTTTTTTCTTCGTTCCCGCTTCGCGAATCGGGAAACTTCCCGTTAGCTGACCTTGATGCCGCGAAATAGACCGCGAGCCGGTAAACGTTTCTTTACCGCAACTGCCGCGTTAGAAAACAACATCGTGACGCCTCCCGTCCACATGACGTTTCGCGTTGTCGCGTGATACGTCATATGACGTGCTACGTTAGCGAACTGGTACGCGAAGCGAGGCGCAAAGGGCAGGTTTCTGGAAGCAAACCGGGAGGCCCTGCAAAGCGCGTAACGTAAACACAGCAGGTCATGTGACTTGGTAATAACACTTTTCATTGCTTCATTTCACTTTTTGTTTCCTAATGATGTAAGACTAGGTCATATAATCTAAAATGAACACTTTTCATTGGTTGAGAACTATTGTTTTTCCCAAATGATGAAAATCCCTCCTTCTTTCCTCACTCTGACTTTCATCATTGTGAGAGAAAGACCCTTTGTTACCAGTGAGCAATGGCTTCTTTAGTAGCTTCAGCTGGTGCTTCCCCACCACCTCCACCACATCCAAGGAAGAGTGGACCACCTGCTCAAGTTATAATTCAGCAAGAAGAGGAAGAAGAGGAACAGGACGAAGAGCACGAAGAGAGGCACTTTTTGCCTGAGGAGCCCAGGACGTCTCACCGGAAAGAAAACTTAATTTGGCAATTTTTTAAAATTCCCAAAGGTCAGAAAAAAGTAAATGCAAGATACGTAACTTGCCTTATATGTCAAGATAGACTGTCCAGAGGGACCGACAAAAAATACAGTTTCGGAAACTACACAATGCATCGCCATATGACTAGGTGGCATCCTAACAACTACAGTGCTGCACAGTTTCGTAACGACCTAGATAATCTCCCTATTATGGCCAGAAGATCTGTTGTACCGGAAGTAACGGGACCAGAGGGCAGGGAGATGGTGCCAAATATACAAACGAGATTTCGTGAAGTAAAACAAGTCTGCGTACATTGCAGTGGATTCATTTGCTACGGAGAAAGTAGCATCACTCTGATCAACAGAGCTATTGACAATCATACTCATGTTTGTCCGAAACGCCCCAAACAATAAATTCTTTTTTTTTTTTGTTGCTCCTGTTGAGCCCTTTACAATGAATCGTTTTCGTTGCCCCCTCCAAAAAAAATATAAAACTGTTCAGAAAAATTCAAAAAAAGTAAAAAAAATGTTCAGAAAAATAATTAAAAAAATATAAAACAACAAAAACAATTAAAAAAAAGTTCTTTTCAGAACTACCTCCCCGGTATTAAAAAATTGGTACAATATTTGGAACTGTGCCAACCTCTATTTCTCTTAGTTCGCTTCCCAGTTCGCTCGCCGGTACGCGAACCGGAAGCGAACCAAAAAAACAGTAAGTATAAGGGAAGGAAACAGACAGTTATGTTAAAAGAAAGACAGCTATAGGGGAGTAAACTAGAGATACTATTACCCGTAATCCACTGCTGATGATGTCACATATTACATCATTCATGACATGCTCAGTATGTATGGAAAGGGGCAGATTTATATTAACTAGCACATCCCCAGAGATGCACCAGTTAACGTGCACCGCTGCTCTACCACCCACAGTCTGCCGCATTTACAATCAGATAGGACAAAGCTGCATCAAAACCCTGCGCCTGCTTGAAGCAGGCATAGATCTTGACGCAGGTAGGGTGAAAGCTAAAGCAACAACTAAGTGTCGTGTGCAGAACTTGCAAAAAAGGAAAAATGGCGTTTAAACCAATAATGAGCCCATGCTAACTTAACACAGTGTAAAGATATCCAGGATCTACATCAGTTTGGGGTTCACGAACCTGGCAGGTAAAAGGCACTGAGGCTTTGCACCGTGCATATCTCATCCCAAATCATATGTTGTTTGTGAATGAAACAATTTCCCAGACCAAATGCTTTGGATTGGCTACTTCTAAAAAATTAAACACCCCTACTATCCCGGAGTTAGAGGAATATGATGGTTGGAGTAATTTTACTCGGTTGTCCATTAAAGATTTACAGGCCCTACTCCATAATTCTTCCTTTAACATTTCCAGTATAAATCCAAAAGGTTGGCTGCTTTGGCAACGTGCCTTATCCACGGTTTAATAACGCTGCCTTTTGCTTTATATAAGTTTTCAAATTGTATGAAATATATACCAATAGGTTGTTATGCACCTTTAGGTAGTGGTTTTCTTCATGAGGCCTGGTCGCTTCCATACACATACAGATGTTTCAAAGATGATCAAGAAGTTTATCTGAATGGAGAGGAATGCACTGAGACGCCAGATCATTCACTAATGTGTAGGCACATACAGTTACACGGTTCATGCAACAAACACCGACCAAATATGGCTTGCGTGTTGCAAGGCACGCCAGTTCCTGCTATCATCCCCACGTTCAAGTTGTTGGAAAATGGTAGTTATTTGATGCTCAATAATGAAGATTGTTCTGGGTTAATTAAAAGTATTCCTTTTATCGTAACAGTAAGTGAACGGGTTATTTGCTGCAGAAATGTTCTATTTCCTCCCACACATGAACATAGGGAGTTTTCAATCTGGCCACAAATACCAACCTTGGGAGCACATTTCAACGGCATGGCAAGAATAAGAGCTCTTTTGTCTCAGAGAGAGGTGGCCTTGAGTTCGGCCCGTGAAACTTTCGTGCTTCACATAGCGAACACCCGTACAGAGGTGCAGACCCTTTTAAATACAGATTTGCCTTTCCATTTCAGCAAGATGGTTCGGACTATCTTTAACGCGTCCTCCACAAAGGGCCTGGCGCACTTTTTTAAAGTTGTTACCAGTGGTCTCGTGACTTCATTTGAGAAAATCTTTGGAGTCATCACTGCTTTCTTTCATTCTATTTTTTCCACTGTGCTTGGTGGATTCCCATTTTTACTTGCATTACCAGCGGACGCTCTTGTGCTTTTTTACATTTTTAAATATGGATGTCCCTCCTGTGCAAGCTCCCGCCCTGCAGCTGCTGACGCTGTTCCGCAATCGCATGCTTGAATATTATGGCACAATGCCGTTGGCGATATTAAGCACGGCATATGGATTATCTTTTCGATTCTCCTACTTCACCTGTGTCCAGCCTGTATTTCACTGCCTGACCTGTGATTTCGATTGGGCCATTGATTTGTGTCTCTGCGGACCGGTTTCTCCTGACGTCGACTTTAATCAGCTGATGACTCCTATCATTACTCACGAGTTGGTTTGTCCTGGCGAAAGGATTATGGCTGTGGCATTGATGCATGGACTAATTGGTCCCTGGAATTTACTGGCGGCAACACAGTCTTTCTTGGAACAGAGCTTTCTTGAAAACCCACCGAGCTGTCCTCTGATGGTGATAGAGGATCCGGTGCTGGGAGAGCACGTATGTTCTTTTCCGCTTTTAAATTGGATGGCTGAACTCTTTTCGGATGAAGACGGTTACTTCCTATTGGAGGCTGTTGCAGCTTATTTTGCATACACAGTTATGTCATAGACCTTTTTCATGTTTGATATGCTGAGTACTAGCATTTCATTGACAATTCATTGACTTATTTGTCAAGTTTTTATTATTTAGCTTGCCTATTGGCTTAAGCCTCGATAAAGTAGTTGGCTGTTTTATTTTTCTTTAGCATTAAATTTTCCTAGTTTTTAATGTTTTACCTTGCGGACCGTCCACATATAAAGTTGCAATCTGCTCTCATGAGATGCCACTTCTATTATCTTATTCAGTTCGTTTCCGGATCATGGGGAAGTGTCATCTAGATCCTGGATATCTTTACACCGTGTTAAGTTAGCATGGGCTCATTACCGGTTTAAACGCCATTTTTCCTTTTTTGCAACTTCTGCACACAACACTTAGTTGTTGCTTTAGCTTTCAACCTAGTAGTTCATCGTGGTTTACATGAGAATAATATGTTATTGCTCTACTATCTGCTTTGCTTGTTAAACTATATCTGTACAGCGACTGCTGAAGTTTCAAGAACAACACGATACAGAATTGTTATGAGGTCTGATCTCCACGACTTCATACTCATAACATAAGTGCAGCTTCTGCCAATTCTGGGCATGAGGCGGGTTTTATATTGCTTTGCCGAACACACATACACAACACTTGATGCGGTTCACATGAAGAGAGAGCTGGTGTATGCTGATGTGATTCCTTCAAATCTAAGACACTAAAGTATGGGCACGCCCTAAACCAACACAAAGAGACCTTCTTAGCAAATAATATAATATGTGTATTAGGGAGGGTCAGATATAAGCAGCCGCGGGCCGTGGAGGGAGTTACGGTGAGGCAGGGAGGCGGGGAGGGGGAGGGGCAGGGTGGAGCCCTCTCCACCCTGCCCCTCCCCCTCCCCGCCTCCCTGCCCCACCGTAACTCTTTCCACGGCCCGCGGCTGCTTATAAGTGTTGCTAACTCTTATTCATTTACAGCATGTTAACATACTGTCACCATTCGCTTTTTATGTACTAGTAACTATGCTGGTAATTTTGCTACTGATAATATGTGTACTTCTATTATCTAAGATACTACGCCTGAGAAGACGGCATTAGTAAATAAACATTTCAAATACACATGTGTTCTTCTTAACTCCATGTTCTGGTTTCTAAGAAATATATAACGACCGACTGTTCATGAGTTCCACGTATCCTGAGGTACTATAAGTTCATATTCTGGATTGTCTAAACATTGAGAGTTTGTTATATCCAATGTGACACTGTACCTAGCTTGCTAAGGGGTTTTTGATTACTAAGGTGAGTTTTGGGGCACCCTAATTCGCCGAGGTTCCAATCCTCTGTCCACAGTTCTGTGTGAGAACAGAAACCCTGCGACAGGGACACCCCTGAGCCTTGCTGGAGCTTCATCACACTTGCGATACAACTCCAGCAATGCGCCACCTTTACGGCACAGATACGTCACGCATCTCTGCTGTTTTTGCCCCATGATGCGCCGCATTGTAAATGCAGCACACCATAGGTGACGGAACAGCGGCACAGAATGACTAACACATCCCTGGTGATGCGCCAGTCATCATAAATCTATCCCTATGCTTCTTATCTTGTTAGAGATGAACCGCCATATGTATCATCAAAGTTTTTTGCATTTCCTAAATAGCGAACTTTAAGGAATAAATAGCGATTCTTTACCATTCCTAGTTTGCGATGAGCTATTTGCTAATTACAAATTACCCATTCATTTCCATGCAGCAGGAGGCCCATAGGAATGAAGGTGCAATTTGCGATTAGCAATTACCTCATCGCATGGCGCACATAAATTTTGAAAACATTCCTTTACCTCAAAAACGATTTTCAACTCATAATTTGAAAACACTGCACATGGGGAAATGACTTAAAATGTCCTTAAGACACATAAAAGCGTTTTTGATTGCCTTTGCAGCATGTTTCAGTCACCTTTAACATGCCTATGTAACGCAAACATTCAAAATCTAAATTTGCCATGCACAGGTGGGAGCATATTTACAAGCAATTTGCTCCACAGACAAACTTCTTACATTGAAATGGGAAAAATAACATCAGAGACTCTCAATTACCTTATAAAGAAGCAGACACCATTATGTCCTTGTCATCAATATTAAAACCATTGCTTTTTCTCAAAAACGATTTACAAGTCATAATTTGAAAACACTCCACAGCTCCTATGCACATAAAAACCCTGTCAGTACTAATACTTCACATTTTCTCCAATTACAATTTCTCAAAGAAACAAAATCTATTTGTAAAACACTTGAGACAAAGCAACATTTGA
Organism: Lissotriton helveticus; assembly: GCF_964261635.1. Taxonomy (NCBI): domain Eukaryota; kingdom Metazoa; phylum Chordata; class Amphibia; order Caudata; family Salamandridae; genus Lissotriton; species Lissotriton helveticus. The sequence goes on from NC_136067.1 coordinate 258,846,390, forward strand.
AAAACACAACTTTCTTCATAATTTTCTCCTTAAAGCACACTATTTTCTATCTAAATTAAAGAAATCTTTTCTCACCTTAGCAAATACTTTGAGTTTCAAAACAGTCTCAGAAACACACCAATTTGTCTTCAGCAGAGCAAAAGGTATGCACTCCAGAGTCTGCAGCTATCAAAAGCACAGAAATGCTGTAATTCTTCACACATATCTCTCATGTCACCCAATCAAAACTCTTCCCTCACTTTTTTTCAACTGAAAACCCTTCCCCCCTCTGCCATTTCATGCCTTTTCTGCATGGCAACCACGTCTTGGAAGACCTCTGGTGTTTGCAAGTTCACACAACAATGTTGCAATTGAACTCTGAACTCTCAGTGCACCTCATATCCAGTGCATTCTTTCATTTAATGATTTTTTCTTCACCACTCAAAATACATCTTTCAAACAACTCATCCATGCACCCTAACTTTCTGTTTTCAGCAATCAAAATCCACCAATCACTGTTACTGCTTCATTAACACAGAAACTCCACAGTTTTTTTCATTTTAAACTCTTATTTTTTCAACTGCCATTTCATTGCCACACTTCATCTGACTGCAGGAGAACCTTCTCTCACCATGTTTTCCGTCTGGATTGTTGGACATAGTTACATCTATTGGGCTCAGAGGTATGCTGAGAACAGGAATTTACCTAACCTCAATTTACAAGATGTGGAAATTAAGTGGTTTGG